>NW_011484019.1:20648-20814 GCF_000754665.1 Bison bison bison | reverse complement strand
AAAAAAAAAAAACTCTCCAAAAATCCCTTTCTTTCAATTGAAGTGAAATTCATACAAGTACAGGGAATCACGTCAAACTGTGCTCCAGGCGCGTTTAGTGCGCCCACGCTCCAGTTCTAAAACCTTCCCACCGCCGCCCAAAAGAACCCCACACCTTCAGGCTACC
>NW_011484019.1:17965-20548 GCF_000754665.1 Bison bison bison | reverse complement strand
GGCTTCTTTCACTCGGCATCAGGGTTTCAAGGCTCACGCATGGTGTGCTGGGGGCTTCGTTCCTTTTCGTGGCTGAGTCGTACTCCATTGTGGGCATGAACCCCAGTGTGTTCACCTGTTCACTGCTGGTGGACATTTGGGCTGTTTCCACCTTCCGGCTGCTCATGTTACTGTGAACATGGTGTGCAATTCTTAAATGTATGGACATCTAGGAGCAGATTCTGCTCTTAGACTTTTTTTTTATTAACTAGAATATCCCTAAAAGCAACTGAAAACATACTCAAAAATTGAAAATGCAAGAAAAAAAATGACTGTTCTAAATACATCACCCCCACAGTGGGCATGCTAACCCATTTTCCCCAGGAACCCAGCCAGTATACCCCGAAGGTTGGGGGTGGCTTGTCAAGGGGAAAGCGTTGGCTGGAACAAACCCCACCACAGCAGAGACTTACAGAGCTCCCAAGCAGAGCTCAATCAAACCAGTCCATCCTACAGGAAATCAACCTAAATATTCACTGGAAGGACTGATGCTGAAGCTGAAGCTCCAGTACTTTGGTCACCTGATTCGAAGAGCCAACTCATTGGAAAAGACTCTGATGCTGGGGAAGACTGAAGGCAGGAGGAGAAGGGAACTACAGAGGATGAGATGGTTGGATGGTATCACCAACTCAATGGACGAGTTTGAGCAAACTCCGGGAGATAGTGAAGGACAGGGAAGCCTGGCGTGCTGCAGTCCATGGGGTCGCAAAGAGTCGGACAGGACACGATTTAGCGATTGAACATGCGGAGCTCAAAAGACCCCCCTTCAGCCATGAAGGGAGCCCCCTGTGAAGTGTCCACAACATCCCATGTCCCCACCCAGCACAAGACAATGAGAAATAGAAGAGCTTCAGAATCCTTACTGTAAGAAGGAAAAAAAATTCCATTCATCTTAACCAACTACTCTACATAAATTACCATAACATGAAATGCTCTATTCTACTTTTGCTTAATCTATTCAGATCGGTGAAAAAAAATCCATTCATTTTTGTTTTCCTCCTTCAAACACTTGAATTGCCCATCAATACCCAAGTTTCTTTGCAATCCAAGTGTAAAAAGTACAAAAGTAATTGTTTCACCAAATGGGACTCACGCAAAAACCGATGACAGTTACAGCTCATTCCTGCAGGAAAGGCACAGCTCAGGATGGGGTGCATATGGGCTCCAGGCCTCGGGTCAGACAGACCTAAGTTCAATCCTAGCCCCTGTGATGGCTCCAGCAAGTTAACCTCACATGTAAGAAAGGCTGCATTAGATAATCAAATTGTTAACCAGCGCCCCCAAAGCCTCGGAGCCTTCAGCAACAGAGACCTACCCCAAGCCGTCATTCACGCCCAGCCCCAGTGCCGGATTCCTTCCCTTTCCCATAGCTCTGGGGTCCTCTACTGGGTCCTGAGCCTCCAGCCAACGAAACAGGGACTCAGGCCACATCCACGGGATAATAGCTCAAGAGGTCTGGGGTTGGGCCTGATACAGTGGGCCCCACAGAGCACACTGGCTGAAATTAAGACCCCGGACTCCCATCTGGGAGGGTATCCAAATGGCAGGCCACCAGGGAGGGTGAAGGTAACCAGACCCCGGGACGCCGGAGAGCAAGTCAGGGTCTCCTCCCCGAAGCTGAGCACCCAAAGGAAGGGGGGCACCTGTTGAGAAGCTTCATTCTCAGAATGACCTGGAAGCAGTAACTAGCAGCCACGTGGGCCTCCACGCACAGCTCTGTCTCAACCCTGCACCTCCGACCCTGCCTGTGAGCTCCATCAATGACAGAGGTCACTTCCTGAGCCATCACCGTGAACCTCAGGCAGAGATGGCCCCCTCAAACTCCACCTATCCGGTCTCATCCAGGGCTGGGGGGGCGGGCGGTGAGTTGTCTGCCACCCCATCTGTGGCTTCAACACTGTGGAGACGCATAAGCCAAGGCGAACAGTAAGACAGAGGGCGGTAAACACGAGAGGGATCCTGACACCCACAACACTGCAGACATTTACTCATCTTTGAAATGGAATCAGCTCACCTGTGCCCACCTCTGTGGCCACACGGCACACCCTTCAGGGCCGAGGCTGCTCGAGGTTATCAGCCCCTACAAGACTCTGCCTTCGAAACCGGCAGATGACCACCCAGTCATGCACAGGCACCTCCAAGCACGGAGGACTAGCCTGCCTGGTGCTCTGGGGATTCCAGGCAGTCTGAGTGAGAGGCCCTGCTGACGTCACCCGCCTGCCAGCAGAGGGGCAAATGGAATTACTCGACACACTTCCCATTCACGGGGGACAGTACACCAAGGCCCAGGCCCCCCCACCCCCCGCCCACACCCCACCACCGCCCGCTGGACGCCAAGGCCAGACAGCAATTAGCCGAGGCCTCAGGCTCCCTGCCTGTGACTCGCCCATTTAACAGAAACCGTATCATATGCTTCCCATAAACAGGCCGCTGCACTGATGGTAAAGCGCAGAGCCCTGAGCGATGACCTCAGAGCTGGCACAGAGTGGGCACAGAAATTGACACTCGCTGCCCGTCTGTGGCTCAGCCTCTCCCCTCCCCGCC
>NW_011484019.1:14241-17633 GCF_000754665.1 Bison bison bison | reverse complement strand
GGGGCGGCCGGAGCCAGGGGCGGGGGTGGGGCCCGGCGCCCTCTGAACTCAGGGACAAGAGACAGGTGCGCCCAGCCAGCGCTCTGACTCAGCACCGCCAAGCATCCTTCCAGGACTCGGGAACCCCATTCCCGGCCCCCACTGGCCGGGGCAGACTGCCTGGCTTTCCAGCAGCTCCCCACCACCCCCACTTCCCGGGAGACAGACCTGCTGCTCCGAGCACGCCATGGCTGCAGCTGGGCGCTCAGGACTCATTGGCTGGAAAAGAACCAGCTAGCAGCCCTGCTAGAAGTCAGCACTGACGTCCCAAGCCCTGGCGCTGCATCCGTGCCCGTCTGTGTCCTCGCCGCGCTCCGAGTGGGGCACGCGGCAGTGCTGCTGGGGTGTCCGGCCATGGTCACGGCCACAGTCACGGCCACAGTCACGGTCACAGAGTGACCAGAGAGGGCGGCAGGACTCAGGTCACGGGAAGACCACCACCTCACTCGCCTCCTCTGCGACCCCTCGCGCCATGCTTCTGAACCTGAGGCTTTGCTGCCAGTGGGGGTGCCCTCACCGTCGGCCACCATGGGGGTGAGCCCCCCAAGGACAAGTGGCTGCTGGTGTCTGTGGACAATGGGGGCCATGCAGACGCAAGCCCGGGACTGTCTTGGCCCCGAGGCCGGCTGGTTTGATACCTGCAGGGCCCCCTCCACCTGGGGGTCAAGGGGCAGAGTGATAGCCCCACGGGGCAGCACCATGCCCACCACCCACAGCCAGGGGGGCCAGGACTCTGGAAACAGGGAGGAGCCCCGGATGCCCAACTGCCCACCGAGACCCGGCTGGGTCAACAGCCACAGTGGGAAGGCTCACACACAACAGCCCCCCCACCCCGCCGCCTGCCAGCCCTGCAGCAGGCAGACTGCAACTCCGCAAAGGGCTTCCTTCACAAACTGCACACACCCAGCAGGCTTCTCAGCTTCTCTTGGAAAAGGCCAGTTCATCCCTGAACCGAACCCAGAATGTTGACAGGAAGTTTACAGATAAACTCACTCAGGAAAGCTCTGTATTTACAAGGACTGCTTCCCCACAAAGAAGGGGGGGATAAGGAAATTTAATGACCCCACCCCCTAGATACGGTTTGGGGGTGCAGACAAGAGAGCTCTTCCTGGGGCGCACGGCCGAGCGTGGGAATCCCCGTCCACCTGGCAACGCGACCCACCCGCCGATCCGTTCTTCCCCAAAGGTGGGAAACGGTGCGTCCTCCCTGACGGCGGCCGGTCAGGCCCCCGCACCGCGCCGGGCCCTCTCCCCTCAGCCCAGCCACCACGGATAGGGAAAAAGTTCTAGCCCAGCATGAACACAAATATGGAGACTTCTGATGAAAATGAAGACCTGGTATTCCGAGATACTTCACATTCTTAGAGTTAACTCTTTCTTGAAAGTTTCTCCCTAAACAAAAGCAGAGACACTTAGAAATCCTAAACACCTTCCAGGGAGAAAAACCACAATAGTGCTTAAAAGACCGCCTTAAAGAAAATAAAAGGAAGAAGTATGAGAGCCTGCAAATAACCGTCGTAGACATCAGGCTGGTCTGGTTTGTCATTCAACTTAGGTAGCTATTCATGATTCAGACATCAGAAATTGTAAGCGTCATATAAGAATACTTGAAAGCATCTCCAAATGCCTTTTGGAACAAGAACGAGTATTTTTGGTTTCAGAATGTTTTCCATTGCACTGTGATGAACAAGAAGCTCAGTGTTCAGTTTTAAACCAAAGCAGGGATTAAATCAAGAATTCAGTTTGAATTGCATATCTATCCAAATACAACGGCTGAAAAAACCCTCACGACAGGCAGCAACCTCTCTCAGACACACCTTCCCACACCCAGCATTTAACACTTCAACTCTTTCACACCCAGAAACCTCCCAGAACCGACTCCTGCTCACTTGTACCAAAGGGAGGGAAAGCATGAACTTCAGCTCACAATCTAAGGCCAAAATAGGAGCTTTGGTTTGAAAAATGAAAAGCTACTACTAGGGTGACCTAACATCCTCCAACCCTTCAAATAATCAAGATATTTAACCCCAAAGACAGAAGTCCAACAAGGGACTGCCGCACTCAGGCTGATCGGCCTCAGGGCAAACACAAAGATCTCAGACGGAGATGTGTCTTGAGTCCAAGGGTCAGACAACAGACCGAGACACCACAGTAAGGGAAGGAGCAGGACCAGATGAAACACCCCCCGACTCTCCACCTGGCCCTGCCCAGCCCCGGGGCCGGCTTTGGAAGGGCAGAGCTGCCTGTAGAGAGGGAAAACTCGGGACTCAACTCTCAATTCTGGGGCACAATCTCAAGGGCAGAATCATTCCCCACTCCTAAAGACTTTTCCCTAAAGTGAAGCAGGGAGGGCCACTGGAATTATTCAGCTGCAGATGAAACAGAGTGTCCACACTGCTTTTGCGGCCCTTCCAACAATATGTTACAGTCAGGCAACCCTGGAAACTCCTGGAGATGGTGAAGGACAGGGAAACCTGGCGAGCTGCAGTCCATGGGGTCAAACAGCAACAACAACCCTGGAAACAAGGCCTCTTCCACAGCCCCGCCTGGAAAAAGGATCCCTGACAAAGTGTTTCAGAAACAGCAGAACGTTACTATGATACATTGTCTCTTTTCACCCCTGCCCACTGAAAAACGGTTCTGCTGCCCACCCCCAAAGTGACCTTCTGAAAGTCTATTTGGTTTTTCCTTAACTGGGGACAGAAGTCACACAAACAAAAAGTCACTCCTTGTACAGACATCGTGTTCAGAGGCGGCTCCCCTCCCCTGGCCACCTACACAGCACCAACCCGGAGGATCAGAGCCGCTGCTGGGGGTGGGGGTGAGGGGACTGCAGGAAGAAGAGGGCTGGGCTGGAGGCGGCCAAGAGCAGGGAGGCCCCAAACCGCAGGCAGCGCCTGAGGCACCAGGGTCTCCCCAGCACGCGGCCAACACAGCTGCGAACCGACGGGGAGGTGGGAAGACGAGCGGGAGCAGGGCTGCAGCCGCTCGGGCAGGAGAGAACCTGAATTCCCCCGGTGAGGCCAAGGCCAAGCAAGGGGCGGCCCCAGGCTCCCTCAACCCTCAACCCAACGGCGACCCCGCCGGCGATGACGCACGAGCCCCTGCGGTCTCTGAACTCGCGGCCGGACCTCGGGTGCCCATCCTCCAACAGACGGCGGCTGACCCCAAAAGAGCGCCAGGAGACCACAGATTTCAGGACCGCCCCTTCGCCCCGACCCTGAGATACAACCCTCGATGGGGGAGGGGGGCAGAAAACCCAGATCCAGAAAAGTGGTCAGCCTTGGGGTGAGGGTGTCCCTGTGGTCGCTCAGCCCCACTGTGGATGTCCGAAGCGCCTAGAGATGACCACT
>NW_011484019.1:10548-12567 GCF_000754665.1 Bison bison bison | reverse complement strand
GTCTTCCCGCCCACGGCCCCGAAGCGTGCAGCGGTTGCTAGGTGACGACTGTCCAACTGCATCCCAGCACCGCTCCTGCCCAAGGGGTTGCAGAGGTCCAGGCGGAGCACAAGTGCAGAGGGCGGGACCCACTGCTGTTCCCGAGCCCCCTCGCTGTGCGGCGGTCAGTGGCGAATAAGGGAGGTTCCGGAGCACCGGCGGGGCCTAACAGGTACGCGGAGTAGGGCAGCATGAAAGTGGGGCAAAGCGCGTCCGCTCAGCACAAGCACCTCCCACCTGCACTTCCCTAGATCTGCAGGGTAGTTCTTTCTTGCTTCCCGTCTTGCTTTCGCTAACCTCCTCTTCTTCTCAACTCCTTGATTTTAGTTAACAGTGCTTTTTTTTTCTTTTAATTATCTCAACAAGAGATATATTTTAAGAAGATATTCTCCCGTATTCACTACTTCCCCCAAACGTGCCCTAATTTGCATCCATAAAAACAATCAAAAAAATCTGAGAATCTGTTAAGTGCTAGTGCTGTGCTCAGTCGCTCAGGCATGTCTGACTCTTTGTGACCCCATGGACTGTAGCCCGCCAAGCTCCTCTGTCCTTGGGATTATCCAGGTAAGAATACTGGAGTGGGTTGTCATTTCCTCGTCCCGGTGATCTTCCCTGGGGATCGAACCCGAGTCTCCTGCATTGGCAGGGAGATTCTTTACCATGAGCCACCAGGGAAGCCCAATAGTTAGGATTAGGTTCAGCTTTATGCAAAACGTCATAGTGACCCAGACAAGGTTATTAATGCTTCCAAAAAATAGGCCCATGGGGAGGAAATCATGGGAGATAGGACACTCTCAAAAGTCATCAGGGAGATCTGGGTTCCTCTAACTTGCTCTTCTGCCGTCTTTGCATGTTTCCTCATTGTCCAGAATTGCTTCCTAAGTTACTGCCATCACCTCCTGAGTCCAGGCAGGAAGATGGAAAAGAGAGGAAGTGTATGCCCATCTTTTACAAGGAGACCTTCTGGAAATCTCCAAGACGCTTCCACTTCTTGCCATACCCAGATGCCAGGAAGGCTAAGAAATGTCCTCTTTCAGTTAGGCAGCAATGAAAGTGAAAGTGAAGTCGCTCAGTCATGTCCAACTCTTTGCGACCCCATGGACTGTAGCCCACCAGGCTCCTCCGCCCATGGGATTCTCCAGGCAAGAATACTGGAGTGGGTTGCCATTTCCTTCTCCAGGGGATCCTCCTGACCCAGGGATCGAACCCAGGTCTCCCGCATTGCAGGCAGACGCTTTAACTGCTGAGCCACCAGGGCAGCGATGGACCCAACTAAAAATTAGGGTTTTGTACTCAGGGAGGAAGGAAGAGAGGAGATTGAAAAGCAACCAACAAAACCTGCCACACAGTCCGAGCATGACTTAGCAGAAATCCTTAGGAGACTGGCTTTAGTCAGAATTTAAAGGCAGGAAAAGAATGTATTTCAATTAGCACACATTTGGGAATCTATGTAAATTAAGCCTCTCTAGTGACCAAGACAGCCATTTTACTTTTTTGCATTTCTTTTCCGTGGGGATGGTCTTGATCCCTGTCTCCTGTACAATGTCACGAACCTCATTCCATAGCTCATCAGGCACTCTCTCTATCAGATCTAGGCCCTTAAATCTATTTCTCACTTCCACTGTATAATCATAAGGGATTTGATTTAGGGCATACCTGAATGGTCTAGTGGTTTTCCCTACTTGATTCAATTTAAGTCTGAATTTGGCAATAAGGAGTTCATGGTGTGAGCCACAGTCAGCTCCTGGTCTTGTTTTTGCTGACTGTATAGAGCTTCTCCATCTTTGGCTGCAAAGAATATAATCAATCTGATTTTGGTGTTGACCATCTGGTGATGTCCATGTACAGAGTCTTCTCTTGTGTTGTATGCCGAAGAATTGATGCTTTTGAACTGTGGTGTTGGAGAATACTCTTGGGAGCCCCTTGGACTGCAAGGAGATCCAACCAGTCCATTCTGAAGGAGATCAGCCCTGGGATTTC
>NW_011484019.1:7790-10448 GCF_000754665.1 Bison bison bison | reverse complement strand
TGGGGGCAAGAGGAGAAGGGGATGACAGAGGATGAGATGGCTAGATGGCATCACTGACTCAATGGACATCAGTCTGAGTGAACTCCGGGAGTTCGTGATGGACAGGGAGGCCTGGCGTGCTGCGATTCATGGGGTCAGAAAGAGTCGGACACGACTGAGCGACTGATCTGATCTGAGTGACTGAGAGTGTTGAACCAGTGTGTGTCTGATGGGATTATGGAATTTAAATCTCCTCGTGTAATCTCATTTCTGTCTGTAAAGAATTTGATAAGAAAAGACTTGGTCCAGCCCACCTTTAAAGTTTCCTTAAAAATGAGACAGTCATGGCCTGATCACTGGAGTTAAAATCAATATTAAAAAAAACAATAAGCTTGGGAATTAAGTCTCACTTACCCACATGTATGGTTTTACACCATTAAAATAAAGCTGAGGTGCTAAAAGCACGCATCAGAATTGGATGAACTTCAATACCTATTTCCTACTCAAGGTTGTGACTATTTTGACTGAGATTCTAGGCTAATTTCAATTGGAATGCAGAATTGAAGTGCCTCTTCCCGCGTCCACCTTTACAGGCAGCCCTCTGTGGCAGGTGTGGGGTGCCCATTCCCCAGCCCAGGAGCCCACAGGCCCGACCATGAGCCAGAATTGAAGGGGGGCCTCTTCTCTGTATCCTCCAGGTCTCTCTGGACGGGGAGGCCTTGGATGGCTCTCTTGCTCCTCCTTGATGTGCATCATCACCAAAGGGCCCCTCAGGTCATGGTATTTTCAGAATGTTCCAGCTCCAGGACAGTAGGGGAGGGGAGGGGAGGGGAAAGGGAGGGGAGGAAAGCCCTCCTGCCCAGGTGCTGTTACACACACACACATGCATATACGTACACATACGATACACATACGCCCACACGCATACACACCCATACACACGCACCCACATACCACATACACACACATACACCCATACATACATAGACACACACACACACGCACACGTGCTCTCTCAGTGCCCACATCAGGCACAGCAGGGATCCCTTTACCCAGTCCCTCCAGGCTGAGCGTGCCCCAGGGCAGCACCCCAACATGACCGCAGCGCGGGGGAAGGAGAAAAACTGATACTTGACATTGCTTTCATAAAAATAGACTTTTTGCCTAGGTTCAGGACTTCCTCGTGAGCCCTGGCGTTGACTGTTATTTCCCTCATTGTGTTGACATGGTGCCTCTTCCATGCAGTTCCGAGATCTGGTGGAGTGGGTGGTCAAGAACTTCAGACCCTAGCCTGGGCCTCAGTGGGTCCCATAGGCAGGAAATGCTCCTTGGGGATGAAGAGGCTGACCCCCCTCCCCGAGGCCAGGTGGCTCTCTTCCCCGGTAACCTGCCTCATGAATGCCACTGAGGTATCTATTACTGTCCAATTAAATGAGACAGTAGAGCTGAGCTCTGTTGAATTCTAGAACCTGTGGAAGCCAAGGCTTAAAAAGCATCGTGGTCTTTGAGTAGGTCTCTCTCTGGATCATAACTCTTGCTATGATTGAAACAGCAGATTGAAACCCAAGAACCACTTAGCATGGTCGGTCCTTGAGTACGTGTTTACACTCCCTCATTCATTCCACAGACAGTTCTGGGGCTGGTGCTGAGGGCCCGCTCGGGGGGAGGGCAAGGGACTCGGAGGCGACAAGGCAGACCCTGCACCAGGGGCTCACGGGAGCTTAAGGGAAGTTGGGACAACTTTGGAGGAGGCACAGAGAAGGGGAGAGCTAAGGGAGGAGGAAGAAAGGCTTCACAGGTGGTGATATTTGAATGGGGTGCTGAGGGGTGCCTAGGAGCTCAACAGGGAGAGGAGAGAGTTCGAGTTTCTGGAGAGACATGTGATGGGGCTTCTGAGCCAGCGAGAAGCCCAACCGGGCAGGGCCAGGGTGAGGACTGAAAAGAATCCAGGGACTGTGACCCGAGCCTAAGGAGGGGGGCATGCTGAGGAGGCTCTGCCGCATCCCGCAGCAGCTGAGAACTCGGGGGTGCTAGTGATGGCTGGAGTGGAAGGAGATTCCGCGGACTGGAGGCCGCCCCTCACAGACCTCCCGCCACCCCGCCCCGAGGTGGTAACGGGTCCTGGTGGTGCCGGCAGCTCAGGAGCACTTGGCTGCAAGGACCGGTGTGGAGACAGGAGCTCCCGAGCACCCCCCGAGCCTTCGTGGGTCGTCGCCTTTGCTCACGTGGCTCTGGATCCACCGACCCTCCTGAAACGTGATCTCCAGGGCGGGCGGGCACTCCCCCGGGCCCAGGGCTGCAGGCCAGTTCCAGCACATTTCTGAGGCCCACAAGGCCTTTCCTCCAGCCCCATTTGGGACGGGCCCCAGCCAGCTTCTGTGTCCACGCACGGCAGAGGCCAGGCCCAAAAGCTGGCCCCAGGAGCCAAAGGGCCCAGTCAGGCCTCCATGCGGGGTGGCGCAGAGCCCAGGTGTGCAGACCCCCGGCAGCTCAGCGCTGCCCTCCCTCTCCTGATGAGGGTAGGCGTCAAAGCGCCCGAAAAACTGCTCAGGAAGGGGGCCCTCGGCCTGCCCCCTACTTTCACCTTTCTGGAAAAACCTCCGGCTTCCCAGTGCTGCGCCTGCCCCTTTCTGGGCACACTCCCCAGGCTGGGGGACAGGGCCTCCCTGTCCATCTCCC
>NW_011484019.1:3601-5145 GCF_000754665.1 Bison bison bison | reverse complement strand
TGGAGAAGGCCCTGGCGGTGCCCACAGAGGCTGGAGGAGGCCTAGACACAGAAGCCTATCTCTCAAGGGAAACCTCAGGACCGCTGATCCCCAGGGTGGCTCAGAAAAGGGTGTCTCTGCCAGCTGGAGCCCTGCCATCCACAAGGGCTGGGGCGTGGGGTGTGCCCCGCTCCCTGCACCTCTGCTCCCCTCCTCTCCCTCAAACTCTCCCCTGAAACCCAAAGCATTTGGAGGAAAGGATGAAAACAGCCAAGGTCAGGCCCGTCCGCGGTCCCTCTCCTTGCTGGTTGAAGCTGGCTTCGAAGCCGTGTCCCTGGAGCCAGCCACCCCCTGGCTGCTCCCTCGGTCTGTCCTGCCTCCCTCCCCTCACCCACAGCTACTGAAGACAAGAAAGGCCTCTTTACTGTGATCCCAGCACCACCACACACAGCAAGACCCCTGGGTGTCCTGACCCACTGCAAGCCCTGCAGGGCATCCCTCACTGCTCAGCAGAACCGACAAAGTTAAAGCCTTCCTTTCTCCAGAATCATTTCAGAATCATTACTGAAAGTGGGGAAAGTCCCTGGGATGGGACTTCCCTGGCAGTCCAGTGGTTAGGATCCATGCTTCCAGTGCAGGGGGCATGGGTTCAAGCACTGGGTCGGGAAGATCGCCTAGAGAAGGGAACAGCTACCCACTCCAGCATTCTTGCCTGGAGAATCCCACGGATGGAGGAGCCTGGTGCGCTACAGCCGCAAAGAGTCGGACACGACCGAGTGACTAACGCTTTCACAGTGGCTTAGGAAATGAGTCCTGGTTGTCATCTGGGGGGCTATGGCGTGATGACAGTAACTGTGAGAGTCCACCTCGAGGGGGGCACCACGCCCGCTCCACCCCAGCCCAGCAGCCCCCGAACTCTTCCCCGGGTGCAGGTACTCACGCTGGACTGAGAGATAGCTTCTTCTCCAGGTCACTGGTCCTCTCACACCCTTTCAGAGAGCCATCCTGGGCCCAGTGCAGGGGGCACTGGAGTCTGACCCAGTTTGGAGAGCAAGCCTTTATTTCCAGCTGGGTCAGGACACCGCTCTGGTTCGACCTTTACGACCCCATGGATTGTAGCCCACCATTCTCCTCCATCCATGGGGTTCTCCAGGCAAGAATACTGGAGTGGGTTGCCATGTCCTTCTCCAAGGGATCTTCCAACCCAGGGATCGAACCCATGTCTCCTGCATTGCGGGCAGACTCTTTACCATCTGAGCCACCAGGGAATCCCTGTGAGAGTGACCTTATTTGGAGACCCCGTTCTTTGCAGATATTCATCATGTCAAGACAGGGAAAGGTGGTTAGTGGTGTAGGGCAGGGTGTGGGGACTCTCCCTCTGCAGACAGAAGCCTGGGGATCCTTCCCCTGACACACACACACACACATACACACACAAGCGCGCACGCACACACGGAGCAGCCCCCCAGCCCACAGTCCTGATGGCATTCCTGCACAGAGAACATATGTCAGTAGGAGAAGATTCGGTCTCAGATCTGAAAGGGATCCATCTGCCATCGAAAGTT
>NW_011484019.1:0-174 GCF_000754665.1 Bison bison bison | reverse complement strand
GGCCCTCCGACCCAGAGGCAAAATCTGCTTGCGTCAGCCTTGACAGTGTGTAAGGTCACCCAGAGGCGAGTGCAGATAACGGAGAAGTCGCGGAGGAGCCTGTGAGCGGAGGGCGGAGGTCGGAGGTCGGAGGTCGGAGGTCGGGGGAGGGTGCTGTTGCCCCATCAGCTGGGG
>NW_011484018.1:23515-24506 GCF_000754665.1 Bison bison bison | reverse complement strand
TAGAATTCTGCATGTCTTCTTCCAGCATGGAATGAATGGCCTATAGGGAAAGATACTGGATAGCTTCTTTCCCTCTAAAGCTTCAGAGCATTGCTTTCCATTATTTTAATGAACTCAAATAGCAGACACACTCACATTCAAAGGTTAGTACTTAGTGACTGAACAACAACAAAATCCATGAACATGAAATATCTATTTCTTCTTTGATTTTTGAACCAGCATTTTTTAGTTTTCTGAGTTTTTCTTTTCAAGTGTACACAGCACAGGAGCTTGGAATAATTAAGACATTTCCCATTCTTCTCATAGTCTAGTTGCAAATGATTACTTCATCAGCATCCATTCGAACTACTCATGCTTGCAAACCAAGAAAAACCACCCAAGGGCTTCTATAGTACCATGGAAAAGAAAAAATACATTCCTAACGGAATTTCACATCTTTGAGGCAGTACTATTGAGTTGGACACACCATTAACAAACATAAACTTAGCCAATTGAGTATTTCAGGTGTTAGGATAGCAGAGAACAAGTAGATAGGACACAGTCCCTGCCCTTAAAGGTTATACAATCTAATTGAAGAGACTGATGATGATGGTGTTGATTACTACTATTATCACTATTATTACTATTATCACCACCCCTATCCATTACTGGACTTCCCTGGTGGCTCAGATGGTAAAGCATCTGTCTACAATGTGGGAGACCCGGGTTCGAGCCCTGAGTTGGGAAGATCCCCTGGAGAAGGAAATGGCAATCCATTCCAGTACTACTGCCTGGAAAATCCCATGGACAGAGGAGCCTGGTAGGGTACAGTCTATGGGGTCGCAAATAGTCGGACACGACTGAGCGACTTCACTTCACTACACTTTATCCATTACTGCCACCATCAAACACTTGCCATATGTTAGGTAAAGCTCTTGGCATGCAGTGTTTTCATTTAACTTTCAAAACAACCCGATGAGATAAGGGCTCTTTATAACTCCATTTAATAGAT
>NW_011484018.1:18082-19933 GCF_000754665.1 Bison bison bison | reverse complement strand
TGAAGTGACTTAGCAGCAGCAGCAGCAGTACAAAGTTGAGGAAAGAACTTTGTCAACAAACATCTGTTGAAAGTCTCTCAAGAGTAGGAAGTAATCTTGCCTAGGGATCAAGAGCACAGGTATGGGAGTCAGATGGGTCTGGACCAGTTAGCTCTGCTACTTAGTAACTGTAATGTGATCATTAATTCTCTTTTCTTTTCTTCTCTTTTTGCCAGCCTGCCTTCCAATCTTCCTTTCATATTTAGTGTATGTTCACTGAATATCTTCTATGTGTTGGCATTATTCTAGATATTGAGGATATTATGGTGAGCCAAGCAGGCCTCATCCTTGGTTTTATGAAGCTAACACTACAGTGAAGGAGGGGGATATAAAAATATGAATGAATATAAAATAATTACACATTATGATAAATGCTCTGAATAAAGAACTGCGTCTGATGAGAAAAATGTCAAGCGACAAAATTAGGAAAATGATAGTATCTACCTTAAAAGTGTATTGAAGATTAAATTAGATAATGTGGGTGAAGAAGTTAGCATGGTTTCTGGGTCATATTGAGCACTTGCTAACTGGTAATCATAACATGGTAATAAATAAGATGATGATGTAGAAGTAGTCCTAGCCTTCAAGGGTTCAAAGTCTACTGAGAGACAGCATATATATGAGTTATTGCACTACACTATACAGATAACAAAACTGAGGCATGGAGAGTTTAGGTCATCAGTTCAATATCACACAGCTAATAAGTGGTAGAACAGGAATACAAGCCCAGACAGCTCTATTGCCAATGACCACAGTCTTATCCATCATACTAAACCCCCCCCAAAAGAGCCCCTTTATTGACTGTGTTCCCCTAGATCATTAAAAACATTACTATCACAGCTCTTACTACATTATATTTTCATCACCTTTTTCTGTGGTTGTCTCTCCTGCTAGGCTCTGGAATCCCTTATTCCTCCTTGTTATTCCTAATGCCTAGATACTGTATCTGACATAGAGAACATGTTCAGTAAACAATTTTAAACAAATTAATAAGGAAATCTATGAGTATATATAAGGGAGGCCTGCACAGACATTGTTCTTTCCAGAAGCAGATGCCAAACTATTTAAAACGGGATACTATTTTGTTGTTGTATTAAGATGAAGTCTATTTTAGTGGGTTTCTTATGAATATTTTAAATGGAGAGAGAGGAGATAAAATGGTATTATAGTCCAAACATGCTGATAATGTAAGAGAATCACAATTACAGAAATACTAACTTTAACAATGATAGTTCTGGAGATAGGGAGATAATTTTCATCACAGAGAAATTCTTTATGGGTAAGAAAGAACTGACTGGAATTTCTTGAGAATTTAAAGTTATTAAACTTACTAAAATAAATGTGTGTGTAGCAGCCATATTTGTTAATACCTTGAGGGTAGGGAATATAAACCTCATTTACTTTTGTATAGTCTACAGTGACTAGCTCAAAGTAGGTGCCAATAAATAGGCTTTTAAATAAATTAACTCTGCAAGGACTCAGTAATTGTCCAAGTGGGACTTACCTGCAATGCCTATTTCATAGAGCCATAGCCATATAAGATGGCACTGTGTGATCCAGAACAGAACTTAGCTGCTAGTCATTTTTGCAGAAGGAAAATGGTGGTTCAAAGCTGGGTAAGACATCAAACCTCTGGAACATATCAGGATTTAGATAAATGGTGAATGATAGTAATTATAAGACCAATAATAGTTAATACTTTTTAAATTCTTATGTGCCAAGCATTATTCTAGGCACTTTATATACATTAATTTGAAACTCAAAGCCCTATAAAGTAGGACCTCTCATCATCCCCATTTTACTAATGAGGGT
>NW_011484018.1:16040-17982 GCF_000754665.1 Bison bison bison | reverse complement strand
TGCAAGCTAACCTCATACATTAGCTTGCAGTGGAGCTGGGATTCAAACCCAGGCAGTCTGGCTCCACTGATCCACAGTTCATGCTCTTAACTGCTGTTCCATATATAAACCCAGTGGTTCAGTGGTAAAGAATCCACCTGCCAATGCAGGAGATGTAAGAGTCATGGGTTTGGTCCCTGGGTCGGGAAGATCCCCTGAGTAGGAAATGGCAACCTGCTCCAACATTCTTGCCTGGAGAAATCCAGGGACAGAGGAGCCTGGCGGGCTACCATCCAGCAGGTCAAACAGTTGGACATGACTGAGTTAGCATGCATGCACCTGGAAATAACACTAGGAATACCAAGACAAAGGAAAAGAGAGGAAGTTAAGAAAATGCTTGCATGGAACATGGCAGAAAACCCCATCTCTAGCATATTATACAGGACCTTGCATGCAGCAGGTATACAAGGTCTATGTTGTGGAAGATAATGGCACAAGGGCAGGGTGGGGTGTCTTAGAACTCAATAATATTGTATTTTCTGTTCTGCAGCTAAGGGAAAGGAAGCAGCAGGATAAATCATGTTTGGGGTCTACATTAAGCCTAGGGCTCAAGAGTTTATCTTCTGTTTGGTATTTGTTGCTCAGGAAGCAATATTGCGCATTGTACATGTTATTTTAAATCCTTCTTCATTTTCTTTGAAAATTAACAATCTATCATTGTGAACAATGCACTGACACCCCAGGCACACCCCCATTCTCTGTCTGATCACAGATGTCACCAGTGACGCCACATCTTGCATCATGGCTATGCAGGGTCAGAGAATTGATGGGGGCTTTAAGACAAGGCTCCCCAGAGGCTTGAGAGAGATGATGCTACTAGGCAATACTCTTTATGAATATTACCAAGGATGGATCAAGGAACCACTCAAAGGGATCAGGATATCACAACATACTCTTTCTTGGGGAAGGGAGAGAGAAGGAAGGGGAGGGAAAAGAAAAAAAATAAAGGGAAAGGGAAAGGTTTTTATGCTGGCTTATATAGTAAGTAATTATTCTCACATGAGCTGTGAGTGTGGCGGGGCAGAGCTAGATCCTCAGGGTCTGCGGATGAGAACCTCAGGGTAGAGGGTGTTTCACAAAGTAACCTTCATGCTATAAGACTCATTGTTCTAGTCTATAAGCTGAAGAGTCCTGGAGAGAGCCACCTCCATACTGGAGCAGTAATAGGAATGTTCAAGGTTTTAAACTAGATATATAAGAAGCTAGGGTGCCAAGCCAGCCCTCCAGATGGCAGTTGCAGTGGGGTTGGGGTGTAATGAGGAAGAAGGTCAAACATTTTGGCATATGCCTCTCCAAGGAACTCACAGCATTTACCCTACATTTATGAAGGGATCAGGGTACAGTGGGAGGAGTACAGACCTGGGGCCCAGATCTCAGATCAAGTCTTGGCTCTGTTTATTTACCAGCTGTGTGACTTTAGGCAAGTTTCGAAAACTCTTTAGCCTGTTTATTCACATGCAGTTAGAGATAATGGTATCTATCTTTCACGTACTAAGCTAATGATAATAATGTTGATTCCTAATATTGATTAAATGCTTGCTTGTGTGAATGCATGCTTAGTCGCTTCAGTCGTGTCTGACTCTTTGCGACCCCATGGACTGCAGCCGGCTAGGCTCCTCTGCCCACGGGATTCTCTAGGCAAGAATATTACAGTAGGGTGCCATGCTCTCCTCCAGAGGATCTTCCCAACCCAGGGATGGAACCCGAGTCTCCTGTGTCTCCTACATTGCAGGCAGATTCTTTGCTGCTGAGCCACCAGAGAAGCTGATTAAATGCTTATTATATGCCAAACACTGTTTTAAGGCTTTATATGAGTTATTTCATCTAATCTGCATAACAATCCTATGAGATAGGTAAGATTTATCATTAGATCCATTTTACAGATAAGCAAAATGGAACACAA
>NW_011484018.1:11964-15696 GCF_000754665.1 Bison bison bison | reverse complement strand
AGTCGTGATTTAACCCCACTTCCCTTATCATTACCTTTCTTTTTTTCTGTATAAGAAAGAAACTATTTGGCTGCTGTGTGGGGGTCCCTTCTCCCACTTCCCTAAGTTGGAGCAGGGGCCTCCTTAGTTACTTCAGGGTGATTTGGCATGAGTGAGTTGAAGAATCTCAGAGATAGTCCTTGTCAATTCAATGTGATGAGCTGAATGTGAGCCAGGAAAACAGGTTGAAGTCGGAGGCAAGGGTGGTGGAGTCCCAGCAGGCTCTACGATGGGAACCTTGGAGGGCTTCCTCTGTCAGTAAAAGCAGAGGCGAGCTGTCCTAGAGAGGCTGTCTTGGGCTTTGCTGAGGTCCGTAATTCCCCACTCTTGGCTTCTTGGGCTTCTGAGATACCAGTGAACTCATATTACACTGGTCAAGGGTGAATGGTTGACCGTGGTTCTCTAGTCCCTAGGATTGCATCATCACATTCCACGTATTCCCTCACCTAACGTTTACATAAAGAACACCAGAAGCATAACTGGGCCACAAAAAATGCTACTAGACACCAGCTCCTTTAACATCTCTACTAATTGCCTGATAAGCCACACGTTTCTTTTCCTGGTTTTGAGACAGACACATGACTATTACTGTCTGATCCCAGATAGTGTAGTTACCGGCTTTCAACTGGAAATCTTACTATTTAATTAACTAATTGCATTTCAGGTACTGAGCCTGCTCTTTAGGTTAATGGCATGGTTGGTGGTGGAGGTGGGTGTGTAGAGAAAGAACAAAATAGAAGCATAAAACTGAAAGTTCCCAAAGCTCTGTGGTCAATGCTTTTCTGAGGTAAGTTGCGTAAGAGATGACTTGGCAACCCCGCAGCTAGGCTGTTGGAAGTCTGGCAAGATCTCTTGGAGGAAAAACAAATAAACAGCCCAGAGGTTAATCCACAAGCCATTTTGCTTTAGCCCTTGTTGCTGAAAATCTTTCCAACATGTTTCAGTCCACTTCCTTGCCATAGGAGATAGAGTAAAACAAAGATAAATATAGCCTGGGCTAGATCTGGAATTAGGAGGGCTGAGTTTGAGCTCCGGCTCCACTATTTACTTGTGGTGCCGTAATCGCTTACACCCGTGTTTGTCCAAGTGCGTTCCAATCATGTGCATCAGAATCACCTGGAGTGCTGGCTAAACAGCCAAGTTCCAGGGTCCATGGCTGAGGCTTTCATCTGAGTGGTGCCAAGAATCTGCCTGTTGAGCAAGCAGCCTAGATAACTCTTATGCCCACTACACGTTTGCAAAACACAGAGTTTCAGTTTTCTCATCTGTAAATAAGAATGGTGAAAACAACACATGTGGTCAACCCGAATCTTTGAGTGAGGTTATGGCAGAGCTTCAGGATACATTCTGAATATTAATTTAACAAACATGTTAAATCCATGTAGCATTTGATGGTACCAAGGTGAAAAATCCATGTTTCTCTGCTCTTTGAGGGGCTTATAGAGTAATGGGAGAGACAAACGTGAAAACAAAATTATTGTTTGATAATGGCTAAATGGGTGTGAAGAAAGGGGAGGCAGTTACTCTGCTAGTATGAGAGGTGGTGGTGGAGGTCGGAGGGGAGCATAGAGGAAGTGATGCTAAGCTGGAGAAGATTATTTTAAAGTGGGTTTTGAGAGAGAAGTCAATTATGGTACTGTGGGTATCTTAAAAGTGTAGCAGATAAGGCTGTATTTGTGCTAAGTCTAAAACCTATAATAGAAAGAGTTCTTGTTTGGGGGGATGGGTATGAGTGGAGAGTATTTTCTGTATCTGTTTACTTATTACTCCTGGCTCCTAGAAGTAGAGTGTTAAACTGGAGTCATTTTGTGTTCTCCAGTGTGTGGGACTCTGAGAGGATGGGTATTCAAGTATGTTGTTGACTTGCACTGCAAGTCACTAACTGCAAGGCCATGGTCTAAGTTAGGGGGTGGGACACTGGCTATGAGCACTATAAACAAGTCAAGTGTTAAATCCTACTGATAATGGGAACTCTGGCTTGAGAACTAGCTGCCTCAGCAGAGAGATCCTCGAATATTAAGGGCAATGCTATATATACACATACAGCCACAGCAGGCAGTGACTAATGGCTCTGCTTTGGGCCAGCAACTCTGGCCCCGTTCTGGCTTCTTTACCTCTACAGGCCAGCCCAACTTGAGTTTTCAAACTCCACCTCAATTTGAAAATAATCAGGAAACAAAAGCCTTTACTATACAGAACGTCACACTGTCCCCACTTCCCTTCATGTTTCAAAATGACTGAGGTTTTCTGGAAACCTGTAACACACTTTCAACAACTCCTTTCATGCCTTTGCCCAGACCAAGGATAATAAACTCTCAACCCTTAATGCTGTATGACCTCAAGCAAAGAAAAAATGGAGTTGTAACAATGATTAAGATCGTGGTTTTGGATTACATCTGAGTTCTAATCTTGGCCTGCAGCTTATTAGCTGCATGATTCTAATGAAGTGACTCTGTTCATTTTCCACATTTGAAAAATGAGGAGAACAACAAGTACCTATCTCATAGGGTTGTGGTAAGGATTAAAAGAGAAGATATGTTGGAAAAAAAGCCCCACTGCAATGCCTAGCTTAATAAGTAGTAGCAGAATACTAGTAATCATTATTAATACATTAACCATACTGGGCATTACCTCTGATACCTTTTGGAAAACAGGGGCTATTATGGGTGAGGAGAGAGGGGAGTGTTATGATTACTTCAGGGGAAAAGAACAGGAAAGTACCAGTATAGGAACCAGCCATTAATAATAGTGGGGAATGTATTTAAACGAAGAAGAAGAAGACGGCTTCTCTTTAACCAATTCTTTACCAACAGCACTGCCAGAAAGAACAGCAGGACTAACGTATATGCCTCTTATTTGATTGATGCATTTTCTAAAAGCGGTACTGCTAATAAAATCCTCAAAAGATTTTCCAGTGTTACCTTCCTCCAAACCCATCAGACCTGCTGCCAAAACCCACTTGCTTTTTTTTCTCCAAAAGCATGAATGGCATTTGTATCCAGGCTCTTCTCTCATGATCACCTCACCTACGGTGGAGGAAAAGCACAATAAGTTAGTGTCACGTCTCAATTATCCGTGACCAGGATTGGGGGCAGTGGGGTAGGCAGGAGAAGAGGTTACTCTTCATGGCCAGCTTTCCAGGAAGACAAAGGAAGGTTAGAAAGGGAGGTCACAGCATGGACCTGTGTGACAGCTGGGCAGAGGACACCCACTCTGTGTATCAGCCTATTCTAGGAATAATTCGTATGCAAGTGATTTGGTCAGCAGTTTGTGATTCTGGAACACTATTCATAAAAGTGTCTTTCCTGGAATCTATCTTATATATGACGTATTTTTCCCCATTTAATTCAATAGTTCTCCTGAATATTTTAATACAGCAATAGTAGTCCAAATAGCAAACACATGTGAGTTATTGACTTTCTTTCCTTTTATCCATTTCTGCTGTAACTGAAATTTTCTTCCTGAGTGAATCTCCAGGCCACTAGTGACATTACCTTTAATCCATTCGTGTTTCTTTTTCTTTCTTTCTTTTTTAAGTTGGTATTAACATGGAAGAGACATAAGCAGTTAAAAAATAAAAGATGTCTAGGTTGGTGACAATCTCCAGAGCAAAGCTTACAGGGACTGGTAGAGCAAATTTGATTTGAAAATGATTACACAAGGTGAATTCTGTGTAAATAATGAATTGGAAAG
>NW_011484018.1:8534-11626 GCF_000754665.1 Bison bison bison | reverse complement strand
AAACGCTCAGCGACCCTAGCAAAATTCTGGGAAGGCTTGCCCTCCTCACAAATCACATCTTGAGAAACTAACTGGTATGTCGTTGGAAGACACTGTCATAGCTAGCTAAGGATTTTATCAAAGTGCACCTAAAACAAAACAAAACAAAAAATGAAGTGTGCCTAGCTTTCAAGAGCAGTGTTCCTTATAATGTACAGCTGATTTCTGTACATCAAGTCTTATTTTTCCACTGACTCACACTTTTTTCTATTTTTTAAAATTATATATTGAGTAGTTATAAAGAGGAATTTATAAGAGACAAATGTCAAGTATAAAAAACAATGATTCATGGCTCAAGAGGGAGGGGATATTATATACTTAGGGCTGGTTCGTGTTTTTGTATGGCAGAAACCACCACAACATTGGAAAGCAAATATCCTCCAATTTAAAAAAAGAGAACAAAAAGCCAAAAAAAATGGTGCACTTAAAATTGTATATACAACAGGCAGTTGAAGAAAAAGAATATAACTATTACTTTTAAGGGTTTCCCAGGTGGCGCAGTGGTAAAGAATCTGCCTGCCAATGAAGGAGATGCAAGAAACGTGGGTTCCATCCTTGGCTCAGGAAGATCCCCTGGAGAAGGAAATGGCAACCCACTCCAGTATTCTTGCCTGGAGAATCCCATGGACAGAGGAGTCTGGTGGTCTACCGTCCAGAGGGTCATAAAGAGTCAGACATGACTGAGTGAGCACGCATGCATTCATTAACTTTAAAGGCCACCATGTGCCCCTCCCCTAATTCTTTCCATCTCCCCTCAGAGATAACCACTATTCTGAATTTTGTCTTAATTATTCCTTGCTTATCTTTATAGTACTACTATGCATAATGACTGTCTCTTCAGAATGCTTTATCTGATTTTCAGAAGGATTCTTCAGTCTCCAGGAGCTTTAACTTGTGCTGTTCTTCACATTCCAATGAGCTCCCTGGCTTGCCCCCATCCACCTCCAGGTTGCCCAGTAACTGGTAATCTATGAACAAAGGTAATATTTAGTAGTGAATTCACATAGAAAGTCAGGCTTCCCAGGTGGTGCTAGTGGTAAAAACCTGCCTGCCCGTGCAGGAGACGGAAGAGACCTGGGTGCGATCCCTGGGTCAGGAAGATCCTCTGGAGGAGGGCATGGCAACCCACTCCAGTATTCTTGCCTGGAAAATTCCATGGACAGAAGAGCCAGGCGGGCTATAGTCCAAGGGGAAGAACCGGACACAACTGAAGCGACTTAGCATGCACACATATGGAAAGTCATTAATTCTTTTGTAAGAAGGCTACTTTTGTTTTTCAAGTGAATTTCTGCATGGGTCTTAATTTGTTTACCCAGAGTTTTGGGGACATGGTGGTGGCAGTGGGCTAGCAAGCAGGGTGATAGGGCTGTGTGTATTGCCTGTACATCAGGGTTTGGAGTTAGAAGACTTTTATTAATTTGCTGGCTATGTGACTTTGGGCCAGTCATTTAATATGACTTGGTTCCCTCATCTCAAAAACACAGACAACAATAATATTGATTTTACAGGGTTGGTGGGATGGTTAAACAAGAGATATTAATTGTACGAATATTTTGAAAGGTAGAGGATACTCTATCAAGGTTACTCGTTAATGTTGCTGTGGCTCTGCTGCTGTTGTTGATGCTATAACATCAGTCCTGTTAAAATCAAGGTAAAAGACTAGATGGTTATGAATTTTTGAGAGTCTTGAGCTAATCCACAGATTTATCCTTGCCACCTGTCTGGCAAATCTGGCACAGCACAGACAAAATTAAAATTTCCTTTCCAACTCCATACTACTGGTCTATGTGGAATCTTTCCACCTTTGAACATTTCCCTCAAATCCCACTGAACCAGCCCAAGCTGCATGTGTGGGAGTCATGTTTGCTCTGGCCTAGTGCAGAAGCCTAGGGCAGAAAGTAGTCACACATTAGAGGTATCCAACATTTTCTCTTTCGAACTATTTCTTATAGGATGGTGCCGGCTGGTGACTCAAACAACAATCTGTACACGATGTGTTCATCACCTGGTCAATTTGTGCCTGAGGAACCTCCTGAAGGTCTTGACTTTTGCCTGTGTGATATTAACATAACCATGTGCATGTCCTTACCATTTTGTTTTTAAAAGGGTCTTCTCTTCTTGAAGATCTATGAGAATGAGAATAAGCAGTGGAAAGCCACGTTTCCATTCTGCAAATGATATAATCAAATCTGTAAATGGGCAAAAATACACACAAGAGACGCTCCATAAAACTGTTGGCAATTATTTCAGTGAACAGACACAAGTTGTGTATAGTCCCCACAGCTGCCGCAGGTGTGGAAAGAAGAGATTCACACAACAAAGGGGAAATATCGATCATCTTCTGAATATGGTGCTGGGCTACCTGCTTGGGCGCCCAGGAGGGGATGAGGGGGGAAAAGCGCTGTAATATTCCCACGCGTTTCCCAGCCTTGAGGCAGGACAGCCACATACCCTTCTGCTGCTAAAGGAAAAAAAAAAAAAAAAGACAGGGCGTAGACACATGGGACGGGCTGTTTGACCTCTGAGGTCATGAAGCTCTTGCCCTTCGCCTAACAGCTGACGCCTGGAATAAGCAGGCCAGCCCAGCATGGCCTCTGCAGGGGCTAGCAAGAGGGCTCCAGCTGAGGGGTGGCTGCAGCTATGGCAACAGATGCCCAGGAATGAGTTAACACCAGCCAAAGGGGTTAATGGGAGAGGCAAGGGCTTTTATATCAATGCACTAGGGAAAGAAACGCAATACAGCGGGAAGGAGGTCCATTAATAAAGCTGAGTGATAAAATCCACCACCATTCTTAAATTGGACTTGGCTACTTAAACTGCTTTTCCAAATCTGTTCCTGGTATTCTAGTTGTTCATCGAGACACTAGCTTATTTAAAGAATAAAAACAATATTATATTATAAAGTGTAAAAGGAGAAAATAGGATAGGCAGAAGGGTATAAAATTAGACTTGCAAACAGAGGAAGAAAGGAAAACAAGAGATGTCTACACCTATGTTATGTTCTGAATATGTTCAAACAGCTTGTAATTACCAACAATCACCACTGACAATAA
>NW_011484018.1:5979-8434 GCF_000754665.1 Bison bison bison | reverse complement strand
ACCCCCCTATATGTGGATTACAAGCTGCATTATCATGATGCATTAGAATCAATCTGAGTACTAATGATAATGGGTGGTTGGGTGGCTAAACATGGCCCCCAAGTACTGCTGACTGCCCTCTCTTTCTGTGGCCACAAAACAACTGTCATCAATAATCTCTCATAGAGAATGTTTTCTTATCAGCAGTATGTCCTCAAAATATCCCTGGAAGGCAGGTCGATATGGATGGGCTTTTTTGAAGAAAACAGGGAGGCATGGAGAGGTTAAGTGAAAATTAGCGGAGGCAGCATGACCATTTCATGACAGAATTTGGTTTACAAAGACAGGCGAGGAACAGAGGCAAAGTGCCTTGGGCAGCTCCTTCGAAGCTGGCAGGACCTATTGAATGTAGTGGGTCAGAGTTTTCAGCTACTCTCTCAGCTACTGTGAGGACTGTAGATGCCTCAAGCCACTATGAATGGGATATATGGTTGTAGCTCAAAGCACAGAACCACAGAGTACATTTTTACTTCTGGCAGAGTACAATACAACATCAGAGTAAAATTTCACTTCTGAGAAGAAAAAAAAAAAACAAAAAACAAAGTACCCTGGAATCCAGAAACCAGCAGAGTTCATTTGAATAGTTTCATGAATGAACGAGTGGTACTTAGTGTTTTTCTTAGTCTGAGAGGGTCACAAGAGAAACAAAAGACAGTTACTTCCCTCAGAGAGTTTATAATCTACTTGGGGGTAGGGGTGGGCAAATTCACGCATGAAATGAAGACCAACAAGACTCTTCTATAAAAGCCCTAAGAATAAAGAGACGCTCTTCTTTGTCCTACTGGCTAGAGAAAAAGAATGAGAAAATCTGAACGGTGAGATGTTGGTAAGTTCCTCCATAAATGTCACCAGGAGAACTTATGCTGACAAGTGTATTAGCTATTTCCAACAGAAATAAATATACTCACAAAGGGTTCACAAAGGAGGTGAACAGGAGAGAGCATGGGGTACACAAGAAAGACAGATGAGGTTCCAGGGAACCAGGACAGATGTGTCTGCCATTATTTGAATATGATCATCTCATTTCTGAACCAAACTGCATTGATGATAGGGTCTGCTTCCCTGGAGACAGCACTTCTTGGGCCAGCACATCTGCTTGGTCTGTCCCAATATACAGCTACAGTGCAGATAATTCAAGATGGAGTGCTCTGGTGAGCACATGGAAGGCAGATCGTCTGTTGTGGGCTGAAGAGAGATCCACATGTTTTAGTTATTAGACATAAAAACGGGCCAAGCTGTCATTCTGTTTCAGAAATTAAGGTGTTTGACTTGTGCGCCTGTCCAGATGGAATGTGAGGCCCCTCATAGGCTATCTGCAAAGAGGGACTGAATTTTCCTGAGGGGGGAAAAAAAAAAGCATTATGGATCTGTTTTAGTGACTTAGTTGGTCTTCATTATTATTCCAGATGATGCCTTCCTGAGCCACTTCAATTCCCGCTTTCTCTGCTCCACAGCCTCAGGCTATACATCTCACCTTTCTTACAAACAACACTGGCTCTAGGAGACATGCGCAGGGGATGAGGATTACTAAAAAAAAAAAACGATAAAAACCCAACCACTGAACACACATGTCCTGCACACAGTGGGTCAGCAGTATGACTGTCACAGGTGAAACTTGAACATTGTAAAGAACAGGCTATAGAGCTTCCCTAGGTCTACTTGCAAATTTCTCATTGAGAAGAATTAAATTCAGAATTGCAATCTGACTATAACCCCCTCTGCGGCTTCCCAGGTAGCTCAGTAATAAAGAATCCACCTGCCAGTGTAGGAGAAGCAGGTTTGATCCCTGGGTCGGGAAGATCCCTTGGAGTAGGAGATGGCAACCTGCTCCAATATTTTTGCCTGGGAAATCCCATGGACAGAGGAACCAGGAGGGTTACAGTCCATGGGGTTGCAAAGAGTCAGACATGACTAAATGATGGAGCATTCACGCACATAACTCTCTCTATTGGACCTATTTTATGGAATAGAAAATTGACAGTTGCTGTCTCTTTTAAGGAAATTTGAAAGAGACCACAATTATGCCCAAAAGAATTGTCATACTCTAAGAAGTTGGTGACCCCATTCCCTATAGCCTCAAGGTATTGTAGCTTTGACAATAGCCTGGATGTGACCTGATAGCCTCAGAGACCATCTTTGGATTTTTCCAGGAATATAAATGGCAAGTTATTATTACATGAATGTTACTTGTAGAACTTGAACTGATGAGTATATTAGACACATGCATCAGGAGTGCATGAACTCACAACAGGGTTGGCCAAGAGAGGTGAGCTGGAAAGAGAGAGCCATCAGGTACTAACTGAGCTATAAGGGAAGCCCCTGGAAAGAGAGAACAATTAGGAAATTACAACGAGAGATGAAGGTTAAATGGAACCAAGATGGAGGTATCTGCCATTATCTGAATACGATTATGTGG
>NW_011484018.1:4300-5879 GCF_000754665.1 Bison bison bison | reverse complement strand
ATTATGTGGTTTTTTGTTTTTGTTTTTGTTTTTTTTTTTTTGAGCCAAACTCCACTGATAAGCCTGGCTTCCTTAGGGGCAGCATTTCTCAGGCAAACAAGTTTAGAAGTCATTTGGGAAGAAATATTTCTTTCCTCTGACATGAGCGGCTAGGTGGAAAAGATGAGTAGACATTTGCTTTGGGAGCAAGAAGTGCTGAGCTTAATGCCTATCATCTCTTAGAGATGATGATGTATTATATATATCCATAAAATCACTGTAGCTGCTTGCTTTTTCCAGGGGGTCAGAGTACACACTCTTTATCTTCAAATGTCTGTTTTTTAGTCTGGCTATATCTTGAAATCTGTTTTGAATACAGCTCAGATAGGAAGGCTTTTGTTAAGCACGTAGTGACTCACCTTCAAGCACAACAGAACACCAGGACAGCAGCCTGACCTTTGTAGTAAAATTAATTTGATGCTTATAATCTAACCTAGAGTCCATAGCTTTTATTTATATGACAGAGTCACAAGACAAATTAGCAGGGATTATTAAATTCCACTTAAGCTCATTAGAGGGGAGAATTGAGGTTGATGAATTTCAGGATACTGGTGAGTTGGCCAAAAACATGCGGGAAAGGAAAGGAATATAGACTTCTAGGAATAAAGTGAAAGAGGCTACCCTTAGTGCACAGTGGGCACTCAGTGAGAAGTGATACAGTGAATGAGGCAAGGGTAAGACAAATGTGATGTCTGACACCCAGGAAACCCCTTTCCTACCTCCCACTGATGCATCTTCAATCCCTATGAGCTTCTCACACAGGGAAGCCATTTGGCAAGTGCCAGAGACCCCAGCATGAAGCTGGAAGGTGAGTGGGTTAATGATGGTATCAGGCATGTCAGCCTGTATTCCCCTTCCCATTTGAGCTGGTGGTAGGATGTCTGGAGCAGAAGACTGCTAATGAGAAATGAAGAGAGTCAAATGGATACCAACAAACTAAGAAGATGGCTAAGAGATGGCTGAGAACTTCAAAGAGGAGAATTTCTATTGGGTTTCCAGAAAGTTTCTCCAACAGCAGTCCCAACTCCAGCAGGACCCAGGAGGAGTAAGTGTTTCTGTCAACTGCACTTTAAACAAGTGTGTTATACACAAACCTTTGACTGTTTGCTGTGGGAAATTCTAGTTGGTTTTATTTAGGCAATATAATAATGTAACTTTCTGAACAGATGCTCTTTATCTGAACATTCATGATAATGATTCATCTCTGTTCTTCTTTCTTTACCAATGATACTTGTATTCTATTAGCAAATATAATTTTGTAGAGGATGATAAGGGAATCAAAATTATCCAATTTGTTTCCATCATAGGAGCAGAAGGAATCCTTCAATGGTCTGTTTTGCATCATCGGACTGATTTCAATAAGTTTTTCTTTAGTAGTCAGAATTTGTAGCATTAAATATTACTCATCATTGTAGAGTCAGTACTAATTTAATACTACAGAGATAGCCTGGCTTTATCTAAGTGAACCCCCTTTTATTTTTTCTCACAGGAACTGAACATTTTCCAGTCTGGAGGTTCTCTGGAGGTTCTCCTGTACAAC
>NW_011484018.1:1741-4200 GCF_000754665.1 Bison bison bison | reverse complement strand
TGTACCTTTCCAAGACATACTTAACGCTAGTATGATTCTCTAAATGGTTATCAGTACTTATATGAATAATTAACTGGGTACCTGCGATATATCCTCTGCTGGGTTGTAAGAACTTTGAGGGCAGGGTGGTACCTTATATACTGTTAACTATGCTCTGGAATATGGCCTAGTGAATGGACAAGCAGTGGAGTTTTATTTCCTTCAATTTGCTGACAGCACTGTAATGCCTGACAATAATTGTGGCGCACACTATTTACTGGTTATTTTTTAAAGTAAAAATGCTTTCCCCAACTTTTATACAGATTTTCAAGTTCATCTTGCTAATATTTTCTAAATTAATTTCTTCTTTCACTAACTGATCTTAGCCTACATAAGAGCATTAAACTCTAATCGGGGTTCTCTGGTTAGCCGGTTGGTTCTGTCTATAAAAACGATCTCAAGTCACAGGAATAAGATCAGGGGAATTAGGGATGATACGCAAAGTATTCAAACACCAGTATGGCATGAGTAACCAAATAGAACCTCACCACTGGAATCAGATCAGATCAGATCAGATCAGTCGCTCAGTCGTGTCCGACTCTTTGCGTCCCCAGGGCCCAGGAAATCCCTTGTTGTGCCAGAGGTCAACTTATTATTGCTAGACTGTGGGAAGCCTGGAGGATACCAGAAGGGTCAGGCAGTCATTTAGGAGGTATCTGAACAGTGATTATCTATTAGCAGGAATGGCTGGTGATCACTTACGGGGCACCTGACAATACCTATTTACCAACTGGAACAGAAGCTTTTGAATATTTTAAAACTAGTATGCCCAGCTAGTGCACACTGGCTGAATATCAGTCAGGAGGTTGTGGACTACCTTCACTGGGGCATGCAGCATAATAAGCAGATAGTCCTACCCACAGCTGCAGTCTTCTGAAGTAATCTGTTTTAATGTTCCAGGAAACCATTGTGATAAAAGTTATTCCTTATGTTAAGCCACAATACAAAAAAAAAAAAAACACACACAAAAAACCCTTTCTATAGAAATATTCATTTATGTCCTCTTATTCTGTTTTATGAACTTCTAATCACTTTTTATGTGTTAAACATGCTTTTTTCTTCTAAAGAAATTATTATTAAAAAATGCCTCTCAGTGATGTGTTGAGCTTAAAAAGAGAAAAGACCCCATCGTGCATAGTTTTTCCACCCCATGCAATGGAAGGTAAGCCAGGGAGGGGTAACTGAGAAGCAGAGACATAGAGTAGGAGACTGAGTAGCTGGGCTGGCTGTCTCCTGCTTGAGTACAGAAAGCAAAAGAAAAATATTTTTAAGTGGCAGCAGCTGGACAACAGGGAGTTCTTTGTTCAAAACATTAGAAGCAATGGAAATAAAAGTGCCATGTTTTTGTGCCCTTTAAAACCCTTTGTTGTGCTAATCCAATATCCAGGTCTCTGGCTGGCAGATCTACTCCACTTCAACATGCGGTAGCTGCTTAGGCACCTCATTGTCATCTATCCCTACCTGCACATTTCCACTCACTGTGTCACAATGAATAGCAATTGCTTCTCTGTGGGGATTGGCTGGATTCCAAGGCCTCAGTTTGGATAGACTTGTCTTTGCCATTTAGCATTAATTTTACTTCGTAGGCATGCTAATGAAATTGCTCAGAAAGTTGGATAGGATGTGTGGGAAATTGGCAAGGTGACTGATTCCTATTTCTCTTGAGGTGATGGCTGCAGCTCTACTAGATATTGTGAGTAGAAGCCAGTGGCAAATTTCCTTAGGTATAGGCTGGGTAAATGGATGAGTTAGAGTCACAGTTTCTGCCTGGAAGGAACATGTTCAGCATAGCCTAATTGCAGGGGTATCAAAATTCTTGCTTAGTCATAAAATCAAATGAGTAGGAATACATAAAAAATACAAACCAACAAAGTAGGAATTCTCACAAATGTATGTTTAAAACAAAAGCCCAAAGGACTTCCCTGGAGGTCCAATGGCTAAGACTCCATGCTCCTAGTGCACAGCACCCAGGTTTGATCCCTGGTCAGGGAACTAGATCCCACATGCCACATCGAAGATTGAAGATCCTGCGTGCTACAACTAAGACCCGGCACAGCCAAATAAAAAAGCAAATAAATATTTTTTTTTTTAAAAGAAAAGAAAAGCTCAGGAATATCACGTATATTTTACTTTCTGGGACACCTCTCAGATTGCAAGTTAGACATACAAAGGAACTTGGAGTGCACACTAATGAACAGTTTCAAATGGCATGTTGCATAGTAGCCTGGAGGCAGAGGACTTGCTACAAGTGTTTTTAAGTTCCTAGGAAATATCTCAGAAATAACCCTTTCACTCCTTATCAACTGTACTATAAAGAGATCTCCAACAAAACAAAGCCCTTACCCTTATGTATGGGATTTCTTTGTGAATCAGTGGCTCCTTTGGGTTGGATTGATGGCTATAGAATATACATTGAAAAT
>NW_011484018.1:274-945 GCF_000754665.1 Bison bison bison | reverse complement strand
GGCTGTGCCGGGTCTTTGTTGTTACATGTGGGCTTTCTCTAGTTGAGGCGAGTAGGCACTACTCTTCATTGCGGTGTATGGGTTCAGCAGTTGCGGCTCCTGGGCTCTAGAGCAAGGGCTCAGTAGTTGCAGGGAATGGGCCTAATTGTTCTGCAGCATGTGGGATCTTCCCAGAGCAGGGATTGCATCTGCATTGGCAGGTGGATTCCTATCTACTGCGCCACCAGGGAAGTCTGAAAGCCCATACTTTTAAGCACTGAACTCTGCCACCTCTACTGCAATCGGCTATGTGTTAGACATTAAGTAAATGTTTGTCCCCATCCCAGTTGGGACAGTGAAGGTAGGTGGAGAGTTGAAGGTAACCTGAATTTAGCAATCAGAGAAGGAGAGGTTGATCAGTGGAGATAGAGCTACAGCTGCTATTTTCCCGTGGGCTGGTGTTACACAAGATGTGGGGAGAGGTGATAAAGGGGAGACAAAAGGTAACTGATTTCTTTTTTTTTAATCCAATTTTATTTTATTTTATTTTTTGCCATTTTAAAAATTTATTTTAATTGGAGGCTAATTACTTTACAGTATTGTGGTGGTTTTGCCATACATTCACATGAATCAGCCATGGGTGTACATGTGTGCCCCATTCGGACCCTCCCTCCCACTTCCTTCCCCATCCC
>NW_011484018.1:0-174 GCF_000754665.1 Bison bison bison | reverse complement strand
CTAACAAGCATGCCCTGGAGAAGGCAATGGCACCCCACTCCAGTACTCTTGCCTGGAAAATCCCATGGACGGAGGAGCCTGGTGGGCTACAGTCCATGTGGTCGCGAAGAGTTGGACATAACTGAGCGACTTCACTTTCACTTTTCACTTTCATGCATTGGAGAAGGAACTGGC
>NW_011484017.1:17624-18712 GCF_000754665.1 Bison bison bison | reverse complement strand
TGTTGACTAGTTTAGGGGTGTTGACTAGTTTAGGGTGTTGACTAGTTTAGGAGTGTTGACTAGTTTAGGGGTGTTGACTAGTTTAGGGTGTTGACTAGTTTAGGAGTGTTGACTAGTTTAGGGGTGTTGACTAGTTTAGGGTGTTGACTAGTTTAGGAGTGTTGACTAGTTTAGGGGTGTTGACTAGTTTAGGGTGTTGACTAGTTTAGGAGTGTTGACTAGTTTAGGGGTGTTGACTAGTTTAGGGTGTTGACTAGTTTAGGAGTGTTGACTAGTTTAGGGGTGTTGACTAGTTTAGGGTGTTGACTAGTTTAGGAGTGTTGACTAGTTTAGGAGTGTTGACTAGTTTAGGTGGTGTTGATTAGTTTAGGGATGTTGACTAGTTTAGGATGTTGACTACTTTAGGGCTGTTGACTACTTTAGGGCTGCTGACTGGTTTAGGGTGTTGACTAGTTTAGGGTGTTGACTAGTTTTGGGTGTTGACTAGTTTAGGATGTTGACTGGTTTAGGGTGTTGACTGGTTTAGGGGTGTTGACTGGTTTAGGGTGTTGACTAGTTTAGGGTGTTGACTGGTTTAGGGGTATGGACTGGTTTAAGGTGTTGACTAGGGATGTTGACTAGTTTAGGGTGTGGACTAGTTTAGGGGTGAAGCACTCAGTTCTCCTCAGTGAACAGTGCCTCCCCCACCCTGAGGCTCACTCTGCCCCCTCTTGCCGCCCTCCACCCTCTCAGGGTGGCCTTGGCACCATCTGTGCCATCCTGTGGGCTTGGTGACCTAGGGCCTCCCTTGGCCTTCAGCAGCGGGTCCTCCAGCCAGCATCCCTGACCTCGACCCTTCCCCAAAAAGCTCGCTTCAGGTTGCGTGGTGCCCCCAGCAGTGGTGGCCTCTGTGGGCGACAGGGCCCAGCTGAGGCTCCTGTGGGGGTGGGTCGGGGGGCTGTCCTCCGAGGCTGTGTCCCTGAGTGCCTCCCTGGCCCCATCTGGGCGCACCCTGAGGCCTTTCCTCCCACCATCCCCGGCCTCCGAGAAGCCCCCCGTCCCCAGTTGCTGGTCCCTGACCTCCGAGAAGCCCCCCGTCCCCAGTTGCT
>NW_011484017.1:16265-16721 GCF_000754665.1 Bison bison bison | reverse complement strand
TGACTAGTTTAGGGTGTTGACTAGTTTATGGGGGTTTACTGGTTTAAGGTATTGACTAGTTTAGAGGTGTTGACTAGTTTAGGGTGTTGACTAGTTTAGGAGTGTTTACTAGTTTAGGTGGTGTTGATTAGTTTACGGATGTTGACTAGTTGAGGGTGTTGACTAGTTTAAGGTGTTGACTGGTTTAGGGGTATGGACTGGTTTAAGGTGTTGACTGGTTTAGGGTGTTGACTAATTTAGGGATGTTGACTAGTTTAGGGTGTGGACTCATTTAGGGGGTGACTAGTTTAGGGGTATTGACTAGGGTGTTGACTACTTTAGGGTGTTGACTAGTTTAAGGATGTTGACTAGTTTAGGGTGTGGACTCGTTTAGGGGGTGACTAGTTTAGGGGTATTGACTAGGGTGTTGACTACTTTAGGGTGTTGACTAGTTTAGGGGTGTTGACTAGTTTAGGG
>NW_011484017.1:15244-15440 GCF_000754665.1 Bison bison bison | reverse complement strand
CGGAGAGAAACACGACATCTCTGTGTTCTTCGAGTAGGCGGAGAGTCCTCCAACAAGGCACAGGAACACCGACCACGGAGAGAAACACGACATCTCTGTGTTCTTCAAGTAGGCGGAGAGTCCTCCAACGAGGCACCGAAACACCGACCACGAGTAGGCAGAGAGTCCTCCAACGAGGCACAGGAACACCGACCAC
>NW_011484017.1:12678-13882 GCF_000754665.1 Bison bison bison | reverse complement strand
CATGCATTCTTGCCTGGAGAATCCCAGGGATGGGGGAGCCTGGTGGGCTGCCGTCTATGGGGTCACACAGAATTGGACACGACTGAAGCAACTCAGCAGCAGCCACAGTTTCCACAGACGGTGCTGATATGACCAAGCTTGTGAACACGTGTGCATTTCTGCTGAGCATCCTTCATAAAAAAAGGGCACAGTTGGAGGTAGTTCCTGTCATAAATTGTAGTCTTGCTGGCAGAGGTGTAGTGCACAGGGCCTTTGACAGAACAGAGGGTCTAGAGCGACCAACACATCATTCACGACAAGGATGATGCCAGAACAGTGGAGAATGGCTGGCTTTTTCCAATGCACAGCTGAACCAGTAAATATCCACACGAGGAAAAAATCCTTAATACACTCAAATGTGCTCATTTGCTCAGTCGTGTCCGACTCCTTGTGACCCCATGAACTGTAGTCCATCAGGCTCCTCTGTCCATGGAATTTTCCAGGCAAGAATACTGGAGAGAATTGCCATTTACTTCTCCAGGGGATCTTCCCAACCCAGGGATTAAAGCCGCATCTCTTGCGTCTCCTGAATGGGCAGGCGGTTTCCTTACCGCTTGCACCATCTGGGAAGTTACTACACTGGGGAGCATGTCGATTCTAGGTTGATTACAAGCACAAGGGTGAAGAGTAAAACAACCCTTTCAGAGGGAGAAACTGGGTACATCTCTGTGTTCTTCGAGTAGGCGGAGAGTCCTCCAACGAGGCACAGGAACACCGACCACGGAGAGAAACACGACATCTCTGTGTTCTTCGAGTAGGCGGAGAGTCCTCCAACAAGGCACAGGAACACCGACCACGGAGAGAAACACGACATCTCTGTGTTCTTCGAGTAGGCAGAGTCCTTCAACGAGGCACCGAAACACCGACCACGGAGAGAAACATGACATCTCTGTGTTCTTCGAGTAGGCGGAGAGTCCTCCAACGAGGCACCGAAACACCGACCACGAGTAGGCAGAGAGTCCTCCAACGAGGCACAGGAACACCGACCACAGAGAGAAACACGACATCTCTGTGTTCTTCGAGTAGGCGGAGAGTCCTTCAACGAGGCACAGGAACACCGACCACGGAGAGAAACATGACATCTATGTGTTCTTCGAGTAGGCAGAGTCCTTCAACAAGGCACCGAAACACCGACCACGGAGAGAAACATGACATCTCTGTGTTC
>NW_011484017.1:7991-9134 GCF_000754665.1 Bison bison bison | reverse complement strand
ACGCGCCCCCCCCCCCCCGCCCCGACTGACGTGGCTGCTCCCCTGGCCTCAGTCAGCTGCACAAATTCACAGCCTGGGCGTGTGGCCCCGGGGGCCACGGTGGGATTCGGAGACCCGCCCCTGCCCTTGGCGGGGTTCCCAGGGGTCCCCTTGTCTCCCCCTGCAGCTACCGAGCCCGCGAGGCGGGCAGGCCGGGCAGGAGGGGCCCTGGCACCCACACGCCTACGTCCCCACACGACAGCCTGGGCTTCGACTGAGTGGAGTAGATCCAGCCATCACAGCCCATGCCCACTGCACGCCCCCAATCCTGGGCCTCAAGGAAGGAGGTGCCGGGACCCCATATGTGGCCATCCCTCTGTCCTCTCGCAGGAACCTGGCCCCAGGGCTCCCATCCTGGCTGCACTGTGTCTGACGGGAGTTGGGAGGTGGAGAGGCCCCCACCAGTGGCCGTGGGAGCCGTGCAGGGAAGGAAGCTGGACACCAGGGGAGGGGTCTCTGGGCGCAGGGGCAGACGCCCTGTAGGTGCCCCTCCCTAGAGCTGCAGGTCCTCCCGGCAGCGGGCAGAGGGCTGGCAGGACCCCTGGGGGTCAGGGCCGCTCTCCTCTCTTCTGTGTGGAGCTCTGCTGCTCCGTGCCAGCCTTTCCTGTGTGGGCATCACACCCTAGCCCCTGGCAACCAGGAGTCTACTCTCTGGCCCCGTGAATTCGCCTGTTCTGGACGCTCCGCAGGGGCCAAGTCACTCATCGTGTGAGCTTTTGTGCCCAGCTTCCTTTGCTGAGCATCATGTCGTCAAGGTGCACCCTGTGAAGGGCTGTCACGGGTGTCAGGACTTGCTTCCCGTGGCTGCCTCGTCCTCCGGGGGGACCGTGCTGGGCTCGTGTGTCCAGGGCCTGTGCTGTGGTCACTGTCTGGGTGTTGTGAGTGCTGTTGCTGTGACCACGTTTGCGTGCGGTCGTGCGAGTCGGTTCTCTGGGTGTCCTCCAGGAGCAGCGCTAGCGCCCCACATGGGCCCTCTGCCGGGCGCTGTTCCCAGCATCTTTCATCGCCTGGTCGTGTGCGAGGCTCCTGTTTCTCTACACCCTCACCGACACGTGTTGTCTAAGATGTTTTTACCGGTTCTTTCGACCTTCGGGCACATCCCTC
>NW_011484017.1:3500-5289 GCF_000754665.1 Bison bison bison | reverse complement strand
AAACTCGCCCTGACTCAGGTCCGCTCCGTCTTTTCTGTGGACACTTTACTAAAGCGTGCTTACAGCTTTCCGCCCCCTTGAAGGGGCTTCCAAGTGGCTAAGGGGGCCAAGGATCTGCCTGCAATGCAGGAGGCACAGGAGACTCGGACTGGATCCCTGAGAGGGCAGGATCCCCTGGAGGAGGGCGTGGCGGCCCACTGCAGTATTCTTGCCTGGAGAACCTCGCGGACAGAAGAACCTGGTGGGCCGCAGGCCATGGAGTGGCAGAGAGTCGGACACGACTGAAGTGACTGAGCACACACGCCTTCTTCAAAGAACAACACTGACTTTCTTGTTTCTGATTATAATTGTGGCCCATTGGGGTTCATTGTAGAAGCTTATGGAAACATAAAAAAGAGCAAAAGAAGGAAATAAAAACCGTTCCAAATAGGATGATGAGCAGTTTTTTTTTTTTCACTGAATATTATGATCATTAATCTGAAAAATTCATTAAAACACAATATTCATAGAATCGTACTCTGTTGTAAGGACATGTTAATTGTTTCCGTGTTTTATCCATGTGCGGTTAGCCTGTGGTCCCTCTCCCTAAGATCCTGCCTCTGCCTCTTGGAACCGGCCATTAGGAGGAGAGTCCCCCCGGAAAAGGCAAGGCTGCACCTCCCTCGGCAGCGGCCGCGCCCCGCGGTGCAGCCGGAACCCCCAGGCTGCCTGGCTGTCTTGGGAGGCAGAGTGGAGCTGGACGCTCTGGTCTCCTTCTCTCTGGTGGTCATGTCCCTGCCTGCCTCCTCCTGTCTCTTCTGCAGAGTGACTTCCCGCCTTTTACCCGTTTGGAGGTTGGGCTTCCTTCTGGCTGGCGTCTTTGCTGCAGCTAGCTTTCCCCAGTTTGTTACTTGCCCTTTGGCCTTATTTGTTGATGTCATTTTAAAAAATTAATTTTATTTATGTATTATTTATTTTGGCTGTGCTGTTTGTTGCTGCGTGGGCTTTTCTCTAGTTTCGGAGAGTGGGGACTACTCTCCAGCTGTGGTGTGCGAGCTTCTCATGGCAGTGGCTCCTCCTGTGCTGAGCACAGGCTCTAGGTCTCCCGGGCTCCAGAGCACAGGCTCAGCAGCTGTGGCTCCTGGCTTAGTTAGGCCAGAAGAAGATCCCACGTGGGATCTTCCCAGACCAGGGTTCCAACCTGTGTTTCCTGCATTGGCAGGTGGATTCTTTACCACTGAGACATCAGGGTAGCCCTGTTAATGTCTTTTGATTTCTAGATCCTTTAGTTTTATTTTGTGGAATTAAATTTATGAGCACTCTAGAGCTTCATGTTCTCCACCTCTCTCGTTCCTCTCCACCCCAAGGCTGGGAGACATTCCGCTCACGCCTCCCGGGTCTCTGGGGTTGCCTCTGCTCTCCCCTGGCGCGGTGAGAGGCCCAGGCTGGTGTGTCTTCTGGGGCCGTCTGCACCCCCTGGAGAGGGTGGGGCAGTCGGGGCCGCTGCCGTCGTGACGCACGGGCAGGCTCGCCTGGGTGCAGGCTGAGAGCCTTGGCGCCCCCAGAAGGCCAGGTCTGTCCTGCCTCGCTCAGATCCGTGGCTGGTAGGGCCCCTGCCCCCGCTTGGGGGCTCCCGGCGGTCCTTTGGGGTGGACGACGGGACTCCAGCAGGCAGGCCTCTGGCCACGTGCTCCTCCCCGGCTGTGCACGGGCGGTCGAGGGTGGACGCTGGGGTCATCTCCCCTGGGGGCCTGTCGGCCCTCGGTGCTTCCCTGCAGACGGTGGTCCAGGGAGGGAGGCGCCTGTGGGC
>NW_011484017.1:0-215 GCF_000754665.1 Bison bison bison | reverse complement strand
CAACTCCAGGAGTTCACCCAAACTCACGTGCATCAAGTCGGTGATGCCGTCCAGCCATCTCATCCTCTGTCGTCCCCTTCTTCCTGCCCCCAATCCCTCCCAGCATCAGGGTCTTTTCCAATGAGTCAACTCTTCGCATGAGGTGGCCAAAGTATTGGAATTTCAGCTTCAGCATCATTCCTTCCAAAGAACACCCAGGGCTGATCTCCTTTAGA
>NW_011484016.1:905-15467 GCF_000754665.1 Bison bison bison | reverse complement strand
TCCTCATTCTATTACTCTTTATATCTCTAATTAATATTTAAATAAAGCTATTGTATCCAGTGAACTCGCTGAAGCCGTCTCCCCTTCGAACTCCCTGGATCAGCTGGGGCTGGACCTCGGCAGCCATGCCAACTCTTTTGTTTACTATTTCTATGGAATATCTTTTTCCATCTTGTCACTTTCGGCCTATTTTTAGTCTCTGGATCTAAAGTAGTCTCTTCACTGATGTATAGAACAGTCTTTTGGACTCTGTAGGAGAGGGAGAGGGTGGGGAGACTTGGGAGAATGGCATTGAAACATGTATAATATCATGTATGAAACGAGTCGCCAGTCCAGGTTTGATGCACGATACTGGATGCTTGGGGCTGGTGCACTGGGACGACCCAGAGGGATGGTACCGGGAGGGAGGAGGGAGGAGGGAGGAGGGTTCAGGATGGGGAACACGTGTATACCTGGGGCGGATTCATGTTGATATATGGCAAAACCAATACAATATTGTAAAGTTAAAAAATAAAGTAGTCTCTTGTAAACAACATATAATTATACCATGTTTATTTGAATTCATTCTTCCAAACTCTGTCTTGATTGGAGAGTTTAAACTGTTTATATTTAAAGTAATTAATGATAAGTGGGGACTTCTGTCATTTTGCTCTTTGTTTTCAGTATGCATTTAGCTTTCTTGCCCCTTGTTTCCTGTATTATATCTTTTGTGTTTGGTTGAATTTTTTGTAGTGAAACTTTAATTCCCTTCTCATTTCCTTTTTTTTATATCATATAACTATTTTCTTTGTGTTCACTGTAGGGATTAAATTTGACATCCCAAAACTCTATCATACTAATTTGAATTTTTACCACTTTAATGTGATTAAAAGCTCTATCCAGTCCTGTCCCCATTCCAATTCAGTTATTAATGTCACAAAGTTACATCTTTATGTATTAAGAGTCCAAAAATACAAAATAGTTGCATTTTTTATGCATTGATACCTAAGAAAACTGTTTTCCTTCATTCTCTCTCACACAACACTTACGACATCAGATATGTGGGTTTTCTGCAACAAGAAACTAACTGCCTGGAATTAGTGCCCAGTCCTACAGGTTAAGGGCTTAATCCCACAGACTGTCCCCTACCCTTTATTTCCTCTTTTCTTTGATATTTATTTTTAATTTAAAAAATAATTTTATTTATGTTATTTATTTTTGGCTGTGCTGGGTCTTTGTTGCTGTGTGGGTTTTTCTCTAGATGCAGTTTGAGGGCTTCTCGTTGCAGTGGGCTCTCTTGTTGTGGAGCACAGGCTCTATGGAGCTTGGGCATCAGTAGTTGTGACACATGGGCTCAGCAGTCACAGCTCCTGGACTCTAGAACACAGGCTCAGTAGTTGTGGTGCACAGGCTTAGTTACTCCACGGCATGTGGGATCTTCTCAGCCCAGACATCGATCCAATGTCTCCTGCATTGGCAAGTGGATTTTTGTACCACTGAGCCACCAGAGAAGCCCCGTTATTTTTATTTCTTTGGCTGTGCTGGGTCTTAGTTGTGGCATGCAGGATTTTTAGTTGAGGCATACAAGATCCTGTAGTTACAGCATGTGGGACCTTGGGTTGTGGCATGGGAACTCTTAGTTGCAGCATGTGGCATCTAGTTTCCTCACCAGGGGTGGTGCCCAGGCCCTCTGCATTGGGAACATTGAATCTTAGCCACGGGACAAGCAGGGAAGTCTTTACCCCCTGATTCAGACACCAATCACAAGTCCAGGTTGTCACCTTGGTATCTGCCCAACTGTCTGTAAATTGGGACCAGTTTCTATGACCTCCTCCTGAGATCTGATCATTTTCTAGAGCAGCTCACATATCCCAGGAAAAGTTTATTTACTATTGCTAGTTTATTACAAAATGATACCTTAAAGAATACAACTGAACAGCCAGGTAAAGAGCTACATAGAGGGTGAGGTATGGGAAAGGGGCACAGAGCTTCCATTCCCTCTCTTAGGTACACCACCCTCCTAGCACCTCCATATGTTCAACAACCCAGAAGCTCTCTAGTACTTTGGGGGTTTTTATGGAGACTTGATCATGTAGACATCATCAAATATTAATTCATTTTCTAGGCCCTCTCGTGTCTCTGGAGAATGAGGGATAGGGCCCAAAAGTCCAAGCTTCTAATGATGGCTTGGTCTTTCCGGTGACCAGTCCCTATCCAGAAGGTCACCAAGAGTCACCTCATTAGAACAAAAGATGCTCTAATGGTAATAAACTCTTCCAGCATTTATCTGGGAATGACTTAATACCTCCTTCATATTTGAAAGACTGTTTTGCCAGTTATGAGATTTGTGGTTAGACAGTTTCTTTCAGCATTTTTGATTATATCAACCCACTGCCTTTTGGCATCCAAGGTTTCTAATGAGAAATCTGTTAATAATCTCATCTGGGATCCCTTATATGTGATGAGTTACTTTCTTACTGCTCTCAACATTCTCTTTGTCTATAGACAGTTTGATTATAATGTGTCTCAGTGTGGAGTTCCTTGATTGATTGTATCCTACTTGAAGTTCACTGAGCTCTTTGGAGGGCTATGTGCATGTTTTTCATCACATTTGAGATGTTTTCACCCATTATTTTTTCAAGCAGTCTCTCTGCTCCTCTCTCTTTCTCTCTTCTAGGATTCCCACAATGCATATATTGATCTGCTTGATGTTGTCCCACAGGTCATTTAGGCGTTCATTTCAGTTTTATTCAATCTTTTTTTTTCTTCCTGTTCCTCAACTTGACAATTTCAATTGTCCTATCTTCAAAGTAGCTGATTCTTCTGCCTACTCAAATCTGCTTTTGAATCCCTTTAGTCAGTTTTATTTTAGTTATATTTTAAACTCCAAAATTTTTTAGTTTATTTTTAGGTTTTCTCTCTATTAAAATTACCATTTTGTTCGTACATCAGTTTTTTGACTTTGTTCACATCTTCTTTTAGCTCTTTGAGCATCTTTAAGACAGACAGTTGTTTTAAATTCTTTGTGTAGGAAGTTCACCAGCTGGTCTTTCTTAGACATTTATTTTTTCCCCTTTGAATGGGTCATAACATTCCTGCCCTTTTATGACTCATATTTTTGTTGTTGAAGCAGGACATTTGAATCTTATGATGTAGGAATTCTGGAAATCAAATTCTTCCTCTTCCTCGGGGTTTACTGATTTTGTTTATAATTTAAACTGGTGTATGTTGTCTCTGTGACAGCATCAACCTGATACTTATCTGATATAGTTACCTGATGCACAGGTAAGCTTAAGGTTTCCCAGATGTTTTATGAGTCTGGATGTTTTCTTAAGTATGTATGGTGACTTTCTAAATTTTCTATATATGTGGTTGCTTTTGAGTATGTGTGTGTGTGTGTGTGCATGCACGTGTGTGCATGCGTGGCAGTTGCTTCAGTCATGTCTGACTTTTTGTGACCCCAAGGGCTGTAGCAGACCAGGCTTCTCCATTCATGGGATTCTCCAGGCAAGAATACTGGATCGGGTTGCCATTTCCTCCTCTAGGGTATTTTCCTAACCCAGGGATTGAACCATTGTCTCCTGTGTCTCCTGCATTGCAGGCAGATTCTTTACCCACTGAGCCACCTGAGAAGCTTTTGAGTATACTAGTTCTTAAATGTATGGTTTCCAAAAGGTGAAAAAGGGACAAATGAAGGGAGAAAGAAACAGATGCCAGGGACTTCCCTGGCGGTCCACTGGTTAAGACTCTGTGCCTCCACTGCAGGGGGCACAGTTTCCATCTCTGGTCTGGGAACTAAGATCCTGCAAGCCATGCGACATGGCCAGAGAGAGAGAGAAACAGGTGCCAGTCCTTTGAAATACCCTGTAGTTTGTCATTTGGAGGAGGAGAGGTTTGTGACGATTGCAGTGGGAGTTGGAACAATGGCTTCCCACCTCTGTCTGCACATGATCAGAAGCAGCAATTATAACACAGATTACCCGTGATTTGGAGCACAAGGTTTTCATTGCCCACTCGGACTCCCACAAGCTGAGGCAGGCTGCTCCAGAAATGTGTGCACAGCCTCCTGGTATGGGGCCCAGGCTGTTTGGGGACAGCCACTAACTGCCTAAGAGCTGAAACTGTAATTAACTGCAGTATACCTTTCCCAACTTCCCTTGAAGTCACAAGCATTTAGCAGACTCCTTTGTTCCAAAGTAATTACATCAGGCAAATTCTGCAGTCAGGGACGTGAATTCCTGGTGCTTCCTACTCTAATATCTTCCCTGGTGTCACTTCAGCTGCGTCCATTTGCTGCTGCTGCTGCTAAGTTGCTTCAGTCATGTCCGACTCTGTGACCCCAGAGACGGCAGCCCACCAGGCTCCCCTGTCCCTGGGATTCTCCAGGCAAGAACACTGGAGTGGGTTGCCATTTCCTTTTCCAGTGCATGAAAGTGAAAAGTGAAAGTGAAGTCACTCAGTCACATCCAACTCTCAGCAACCCCATGGACTGCAGCTTACCAGGCTCCTCCACCCATGGATTGTCCAGGCAAGAGTGCTGGAGTGGGTTGCCATTGCCTTCTCGGCGTCAATTTGACACAGTCCTAATTATCTTGGGAAGTTCCCTTATTTTCTGGCACAATAAGAGCACCAGGTTCACTTATTCATTCCTTGTCCCAGACTTGAAGTCAGGAAATTCTCCCAACTCTTCCTTTTAGTAAGGAATGGAATAGAAGGCAAAAATCTGAGCATGAGGGATTTGTGCTTGTATAAAATATTTCCTATTTCAATCTAGCATTATTTTTTTCTGATTTTTATAATTTCACTTATGCTGAAAATCCGCATTTCTCACAGTATTATGTTAAAACCTTTTTATTGTGATAAATAGCACTCAAACAGAAAAGTGAATGTAAGTGCACAGTTTAATGGATTATAAAGACCTTTGAAACATTGTTAGCACCAGGGAAGCCCCTATAGTTTCCCTTATCATTGTCTCCTCGCCTCCCTCCCCTCTATTATTACTCATAGCCTATTGTCTGGACATAACTTCTTTGAATTCCTCTGTCTGCCCTGTGGTGTTCCCGTAATTGGTAAAAGCTGCAATTACTTTCTTAAGTTTTGTTTTCTTTTTAATTTGTGTTTCAATGTTAACTTTTCCTTGATCTTCAACAGCAATTTTCTATTGAATTTTCTCTCTTGAGAAGTTACAATCTTCCATTTCTGTTTTGGTGTTTTACTATCTTCTGTGGATACTGTATTTTACTCATGTTTTGGTTTTCATATTTGAATGGATTGGTCTTTTCTGGAGAGATATTGGAGTTGTGTTCCCAGTTTCTCAACTCAAGAGCTCTCTCTATTGGAACTGTAATTGACATCCTTAAAAAATATGATTCTTGGATCCTGTCCTGTTTCAAGAAGTTCTACCACCAATCTTCTCTTTTCCCTTAATATCAGTCAGTCAAGGAATACTGCCCTTGACTTCCAAGACAATCCCTGACACTTGTAAACAGTGCTCTTAAAAGTCTTCCCCTTTTCTTTACTTCCTCCAATGCTTGATCTCAGACTTAGCCACTGCATTCCTACTCAGATGAGAGCCTCTTTTTTTTTCTTCCATAAATTAGTCCCTCTAAAATTTTTAAATGTATTTTTGGTTGTGGTGGTTCTTTGTCGCAGCACACAGTGTTTCTCTAGTTGTGGTGAGTGGGCTCCTCATTGCAATGACTTCTGCTGGAACACGGGCTTTAGGAGAGTGTGCTCAGTAGTTGTGGTGCTCAGGCTTACTTGTTCTGTGGCATATGGGATCTTTCTGGACCAGGGATCCAACCTGTGAACCCTGCATTGGCAGGCACATTCTTAACCACTGGACCACCAGGGAAGTCCTGAGAGCCTCTTCTGTAGGAAAATATTTGTGAATGGTTTCTAAGTTTTGCCAAAGCCAAGACCTTTCTGAACCCTCCATTCTTCTTAACTTTATGGTTTTCTGAACCTGTTCTGCTAGTTTGGGATGATCTTTCACCCTCACACTTAAACACAGTCTGGAATTTGAGAGTTTTCTCAGAGTCTTAGCTGAAAATGCAGGTTGTAGAATATTTTATGATCTCTTTGTACATTTGGTCAGGCGAGTGTAATCTCGGTTCTGTCTCAACAAAAATTTGAAGCGACGGACATTAAAGTCCTCAGCGCGTCACAGCTCTCGGACACATCGTGTTTTAGCTCTTGGGTCTTGAACAGACCGTGCCATACCTCTTATATCAGTGTTATAGCTCCGTGTTACAGCTCAGTTTTATTTAGAAAAGAGCAGGAAAATACATCCTCGAGGCGTGAGAGCATGTGGACCCAGAGACATGAAGAGAAGACAGAGCCCTGGCTCTTTGGCTCCTCTTATGTTTTTCCCTCCCCCTGGGCCTGCCCTATGTAAATTGGGCAAGCCAGGAGTGCCACTTGTTCCACCTGAGGTCCTCACTCTAGTCCTCGGACCTTCCTTTGTTCTATTTTCATGGGCTTTTCCCTTGTCTTTTCACCAGCAGCATTATGGTCCCTCCACAGAGAAGAGGCAGGGCCATCTCTGGGTGACAGAGGGGTCAGCCTGATGATCAGGGCAGCGTCTGGAGTCGTGCCAGTTCCTCTGTGCCACAGAGAGGTCAGCACCAGATTTCCACATTGGCTAATGTTTCTGGGGGGGAAAAAGGCCCCTGAGGGCTGAGGCTTCCATCACATGGGGTGTGGGATCTTCCCAAGCCTGGCACAGGCACCAGGTCTAGCCACTGGCCCAGCTTTGAAACAGGAATTAAACTATTCTGTAAGCGGTGGGAGGCGGCAGAGGGCAGACGCCACCCCCAAGCACTGTGCCCTCAAGGGTTGTGGCTTTGGCCGAGGACCTGCCCTAGGAGAGCTCATCCTCCAGGGCTCCCAGCAAGCTGCCACCCTGTGGGGAGACCCAGGGCACCGCCCAGGCAGGGCAGGAGGCAGGAGGCAGCCTGGATCTCCAGGAAACTGAGGCAAAGCTCGCAGCATCCTCTCTCTGTGCTCAAAAAGCCAGGCTGGAATCATCTTTGGGTGAGGATGCCAGGCTCTGTGGATGCATGCTTCTGGGCTGTTAGCTTCCTTTTGAAGGCTTTACTTCATAGTGCTGAAAAGATTTTTTTTTTTTTTTTTACAAACTCCATCCTTCTGTCAGCTCAAGTAAAGAATTTGTCCACACATTAGATCAGGCTCTAGTTCCATTCAGGAAACTTGTTATAAGCTCCTCTAAGTGCAGCGTCCCTCAGATGGATGCAGGTCTTGACTTCTAGAATTTAGTCCCTAAAAAGGCTGGCGGGGCCTGAGCTCCAGGATGCAGCTGAAGGCTTGAGAGCTGTATGCTGAGGCCTCCTGGCAAGCAGCACCCCAGACCCTCCAGGTAGCCCATGAGCCACCTGCCCATCTTTCTGCTTCCTGTAGTATTTTTGTTGCTGCAACCCTAGGCTTTATCTCTGGTACTCCTTGGCTCTTTCCAAAGCGGTTCCTGAGAGCACCCCCTGCCTGACACGGTTTCTAGGCTTTGGAGCCTCCCCTGGCTGTCCACTGCTGTCTCTGCAGCCATAGACTGGAAGGATTTCTCCCTTTCCTTTCCCCCATTGCTCCCACCTCCCTGCATAAGTCAGTTCAGATCAGCACATGAGATTGTGCCAGGCACAATGCTGGGCGCCGGAGACCTAGAGCTGATGCAATCCCAGGAGCTCCCAGGTCGGGAGGAAACATCCAAAAAAGGCTTAGTAGATGGGAAATGCCATTGAAGCCTTAAAGGCCATGGATTTGGCCTTAATTCAGCAGGCAGTGGGGGGCCACTGCAAATCTTTGAGTATAACTGACTTCCAAGGGCCACGGCAGTTGAACAATTTCTTGCCTGCTTCAGGATTCTCCAGAAGCCAGACCCCTCCCCTTCTGCAGTGCCCATCATACCTTGGACCCCTGGTCCCATCAGCTTCTTCTGCTACCCAAACGTTGATGTCACCCCTGCCCTCCCTGAAATGCCTCTTTCTAGTCTGGGAAACTGGAGAGGGAGGGGAGCAGTGCTGATAGGAGGCCTAAGGCTTAGGTGGGGCTGGGCAGGACTCATGCCCACTCCCAACCCCCACTCTTTGCAGTTGATTGTCAACTTCTCAGTGACTCAGTACCAGACAATCAGGTACAGCCAATCCCAGTATCCAAGTTAAGCCAAGATCATTGGCTTCCTTATGGTTCTGTCCTTGTCATTTGTATTACATTCTATGCCCTGTTCCACTTAAGGACAACAGATGGGGACACCCTCCTCCAGGTGAGGGGTGGGGGGAGCAGGGGCAGCCAGGTGAATCAGAAGAGGGTGGATGGATGGATGGCGCTCCAGGGCTCCCTTCTGATGCACTCTGCCTGCCCATCCCTCCCCAATGCCTACCTCTCCTGCAGCATTTGAAAAACTCAACAAAGCCAAGCAGAGACTGGGGTCCCGCCCTCTTGGACACCAAGCAGGGCCCTAAGCCCCCACCATTCCACCCTCCCCTGAAGATGGGCTTGAGTTCCAGCCACTGGACCCGGACAAGGCCCAGATTCCCATGGTGGGCAGTAATGACTCCAGCCATCTGCAGGACTCCCAGATGTGAGCACAGCTGCTGGGGGGCGGGGCCCACCCCAACCCTGTGGTCCCAACACAGAGACTGGGGAGACAGTGGAGAGGTGTCACCGCCTGCCCCCACCATGCCCTGGCCAGGGGTGGCACCTGTCACCTTGGCCACCACTGCTAGCACGGTCATTTCTGCTCATTTTCCTAGTGTTCACAGCTCCTTTAGATGGCAAGATGGCAGCTGGGAGGTTTGGGTGATGTGGGGGTTGCTGGGGGGCCCAGTAGCACTTTGGGGCATCTCAGGTCAGGTCCCCAGATGCCTGCTGGGCTTCACATGGCCTCTGATGCCACCACACTTTGCCCTAAGCTGAGGTCTGGGTGGGTCCCCTACCTGTCCCTGTCCCTGAGTCTTTGGCCTCCTGACCAGTATTCCCGCCCTTGGGGTGGACCCCAGCCTCTGCCCAGGCTATTTCAGATCAGTCTGAGCCAATCACCTACAAACAACAGAAATATCCAAGCTGGGCCAAAGTCATTGGCTTCCTTATGGTTCTGTCCTTGTCATTTGTTACATTCTACGCCCTGTTCCACTTAAGGACAACAGATGGGGACACCCTCCTCCAGGTGAGGGGTGGGGGGAGCAGGGGCAGCCAGGTGAATCAGAAGAGGGTGGATGGATGGATGGCGCTCCAGGGCTCCCTTCTGATGCACTCTGCCTGCCCATCCCTCCCCAATGCCTACCTCTCCTGCAGCGTTTGAAAAACTCAACAAAGCCAAGCAGAGACTGGGGTCCCGCCCTCTTGGACCACCAAACAGGGCCCTAAGCCCCCACCATTCCACCCTCCCCTGAAGATAGGCTTGAGTTCCAGCCGCTGTACAAGGCCAGACAAGGCCCAGATTCCCATGGTGGGCAGTAATGACTCCAGCCGTCTGCAGGACTCCCAGATGTGAGCACAGCTGCTGGGGGGCGGGGCCCACCCCAACCCTGTGGTCCCAACACAGAGACTGGGGAGACAGTGGAGAGGTGTCACCGCCTGCCCCCACCATGCCCTGGCCAGGGGTGGCACCTATCACCTTGGCCACCACTGCTAGCACGGTCATTTCTGCTCATTTCCCTAGTGTTTACAGGTCCTTTAGATGCCAAGATGGCAGCTGGGAGGTTTGGGTGATGTGGGGGTTGCTGGGGGGCCCAGTAGCACTTTGGGGGGGGTCTCAGGTCAGGTCCCCAGATGCCTACTGGGCTTCACATGGCCTCTGATGCCACCACACTTTGCCCTAAGCTGAGGTCTGGGTGGGTCCCCTACCTGTCCCTGTCCCTGAGTCTTTGGCCTCCTGACCAGTGTTCCCGCCCTTGGGGTGGACCCCAGACTCTGCCCAGGCTAATTTAGATCAGTCCAAGCCAATCACCTAAGAACAACAGAAATACCCAAGCTGGGCTGAAGTCATTGTCTTCCTTATGGTTCTGTCCTTGTCATTTGTATTACATTCTACGCCCTGTTCCACTTAAGGAGAACAGATGGGGACTCCCTCCTCCAGGTGAGGGGTGGTATATCAGGGTCCATCCGCAGTCCCACCCTCCCTGTCTCCACCCCCACTGTACACACTAGGGGGCCTCACCGCAGGTGTCCAGCAGCCTGGTCAGTGTGGGACATGTTCAGCTGGTCCTTGGTGACGCTGAGGTCCCGGTGACAGCTGCTGGCAGATGAAGTCAACCTCACTCTCCCATGCTGCTTCACCCCAGGCCTTCAGGACAAAATAGCCATTTCTCCTAGACAATTTTGTGCTTTCTCACAAAGGCAACACATGATGGTACTAAAAGGAGGAGATCTGGAGCCTGGGATTATGCATGGGGTTTGCCTTTTCCTATGTGTGAGTCTGGGAAAGTCAATCATCCTTTTTGAGCTTTAGTATCCTCATCTGCAAAATGGGGACACCACCCCCTTCATAAGGATGTGTGAGACATAAGTTGCTGCCATTCACTGATGAACACACTGCTGCTCATTTATCTCCCTCAGTCCCTAGCCCTCTCTAACCCAGTCCTCGCAGCCTGGCTATCCCAGCCTGAGGGACAACTGGCCCCTGGATGAAGTCCTTCCTTCCACTCATATCTTCGTGTACTTCTTCCTCTTCCTGCAAAGCACTTCTTTTTGTATCTGTCTGGTAGTCTGTTCCTCGTCCTCTAAAACCCAGCTAGAACCAAGATCCCAGGATTGGCACGTATTTCCTGGGCCTCTGCAGCCCTCATGGGCTGACCCCTACCACACGTGGCTGTAGAAGTGTCAGTCAAGACCAGGAGCTCCTCCATGCCTGCAGGGAAGGGAACTGAGTTGGACTTCGTATGAGACTGTGGGATTAAAGCTGACCCAGTGGGGCTCTCCTGTCCTGGCTCCTCTCTACCAGCTCCCTGTCCTCTGAGCCCCAGGAAACCTGGCCCTACATGTGTATAAATAGAGGCACTAGGTCTCCATGAAGGGAACCACCCCCCGCACCACCCCTGGTGCCGCCAAGCATCCCAGCTGCTCCCAGGCTTGGAAGCACCCTGGCCAGCTGGGTTGCTGCATGGCCCTGTCCTAGGAGCTGCTGAGGCATGAGGGAGGCAGCTGAGCTGGCCTGGCAGAGACCATCTGGGCTGGGAGTCGGGGGGAGGAACATGTGTGGCCGGCAGTGGGCCTAGGCACAGGCTGGGAAGTGGCTTGCCCTCCACAGGGCACCTGCCGCATGGGGAGCCCAACAGAGGCTCCAAGGATGACACATGGTAGACACTGAGGAGCCCCAGGGGCCCATGTCTTCACACACAAGCCTGGGGCACAGGGCGATGGAAGTGAGGACTTCGTGGCCAGGGCCAGCTCCCTGCTCCCGATACCAGGACACACATGGTGACAGAAGTCACACACCTGGAGGGTCCAAGTGCCCCTGGTTTACACGCATGGCCCTCAGCTCCCTCTGTTCTGCCCCACCGTGGCCTCCAAGAGAAGGAGCATCCTTCATGATCTGCCCTTAGGGGACCACGGGCAGCTAGTGAAGTCCAGATACAGCTGCCCAGGTTAGCAAAGAGGGATGGTGCTCCTCAGAGACAAGGGCTACATGGAGGCAGCACTGGTTCTAACTGAGTCCTGAGAATAGTGTAGCCCAGGGTCATAAGCAGAACTGAGAAAGAATAGAATCTCGAGCAACCACCGGGGGTGCCCAGGGGACCTGCTACGGAGCCACAGACGCAGCAGCAGTGGGCACATGTCAAAGGCCAAAGGGCAAGAAGGAAACTATGCTCTGACTATCTTTAGGTACATCCTGGTCTGGGAACAGGCGTCCCAAGACAGCATTCCCTTCCATAGATGCGCTAGCCGGCAGAGCCTGGGGTCTGGGAAGCTCAGCCCCAGCAGGGGTTCTGGGACCTTGGGATTCAGGCTCTCTGTGCTGCTCACGTGGGTCCCACATCACCCCTGCTTGCCCATCCCAGTCCTTTCAGGGTCACTCCACAGAAAGCAGACCACCCAGTGAGTCCTCAGAGGGTTTCTTAGGTTTCACGGGACTCAGAATCTCCATGGAGGGAGGGGCAGAGCTGCACTCCACTTTCTGCTACAGGCCCATGGCAATTCCAACACTTCTGGCAAGAAGGAAGCCAGTCTTGATCCTATCATGGCATCTACTCCCCGCTAGCAAGTATGCGGGTCTGGAGACCTCCATGTCTGCCCACATCTGAGCACTCTAGAGCTCAGGCTGGATCAGGAATACTTTAAGAAGCCTAATTCATTCAGACTTGTTCCAATCAGGAGTTGGCCAGACCAGAGCAGGCCTGAGAGCTGGATGCTGGAAGTTCAGGACCAGGCAGGAGACAGGGTCCTCAGCCTGGAGCTCAACTGTTTGGCTCCCTCCCCAACAGCATGTCTCTGGACCGAGGACAAAAGAGTCCCAGAAATCCTTGGTGGGACAGGGCTTGTTTGGGGAGGGCTCTGCAAGAGACCCTGGGTCAGTCTTTCACTGAATCAGAACGGCAACAGGAGAATCCCTATGGGGAAGGGAGGAGCCAAGGGAAGGGCCATGCTTAGCCACTGGCTTCCTCCCAGGCAGCTGCCCAGTCTCACTGGTTCTTGAGGCAATATTCCCAGAGAATGAATACAATGGCCGCCCTTGGGGTATTTTCCTGCCTTCTGATTTCAGAGCTGGCCTGCTCCGTCCATCCATGAGCCATTCATCCATGAGCTGGCCCTGCTCTTGCCCTCTGCTTCGCACCACCTCTCCTGTGCTCTGAGGCAGTGGGCAGTGAAGAGCCGTGACCTGGGGAAAGGGGAGAGGGATGTTTCCTGTAAGACATCACTAGAGGAATCAACATGAAATGTTCTATGCTATTTTTTGAATGGAAGAAGAGAAAAATCAGTCTCTGAGGACTCCTTGATCAGCCCCTACTGAATGCTCCCCACAGCAGGCAGAGCACAGGATGAGGATGTCAGGGTGTCAGCCGCAGGACAGCCCTCCCGGCAGGATCGACTGCAGCCTGATCTCCAGGGTATCTTGTGATGAGGGTGGGGAGTGTGCTTCCTGCCTCCCAGCAGGACCTTCGGGCCCTTTAGCAGAATCTGCTGTGGGCTCCAAACCACAGTAGTATCTAACCTGCTGGGTGAGGGGCTGCCTGCCTGGGCCTGCAATAGCCCTAGCACTCAGGAGTCCTGGCAGTGCCAGACTTGGGCCCCATGGAGCCTCCTCGGCCCTCCTGTCGGGGCCAGTAGCTAACAGCAGGCCCCAGAAGGGACGGACAGTGCTCATAACCCCCAGCCCCTCGCAGCAGTCTGGTCCCTGTACTCACCAGCATCCCTTTGGCACCTTTTCCTACCATGGTGGTGGTGGGTTAGGAGCTCTGGAGTCCGGATCACACTCACACGCTTTCTTTCTAGCACCTTTCAGAGTACAGACCTCCAGAGCTATAAAGAGAGCAGAGAATGAGGTGAGGATTTGGCCCGAAGAAGGCAGGGCAGGACGTGTGTGACTCTCCAGAACAGGTAGTGCAGGGCCCAGACCACCTGCCACTCTTCCCTCCTGTCCTGTTCCTTTCTGGATGACCCTCAGTCCAGTTCCTACCTCACTCTTCTCCTAACCCTTCCCCTGAAATCCTTGGTCTCCAGGCTTCCTGTCCCAGTGGGCAAAGGTTTATTTTTTATTCTCCAGATGCCCAGTTTTATTTTTTTAAAAAAATGAACACAGAACTGGGACAGGGTCCAATTCGTTCATTGTCTGTGTGAATGGCCTCAACCTTTCCCCTGAAGTGGAGTCAGCTTGGATCAACACGTTTCCCCACCTCACCCCAGCCAGGTGGCCAGGATGGGCCTTCCCTATCCTGATGCTGCTCAGCCTGGGCTCCAGGCATATGGCATTCCACTAACTTGGACCAGAAGCTCTGGGCACAGCAAACACAGCATGTGCGTCATGCCTCCATGCCCTTGCTCAGGTGGGCCCTGACCGAACACCTTCCCTCCTGCTCCCCAGGTGAAACTCTACAAACCCTTTGGGACCCTGCCTCAGTGTCACTTCTCCTCTGTTGCTTTTCCTGACACGGCCCCCACTCCACTCCAGAATGAACAAATTGCTTCCTCTTTTGTGTTTTGTGCTACCAGTGTTCTTATAAACTTACTCCAGACATATTTGCTTATGTCTGTCAACTGTGGTTGGGCAGTTCCCTGAGGGATTGGATGTGTTTAATTGACCCCTCTGCCCTGCTCAGCCTGCCCTCAATCTTTTCCAGCATAAGAGTCTTTTCAGATGAGTCAGCCCTTCGCATCAGGTGGCCAAACTATTGAAGTTCCAGCTTCAGCATCAGTCCTTCCAATGAATATTCAGGACTGATTTCCTTTAGGGTGGACTGGTTGGATCTCCTTGCAGTCCAAGGGACTCTTAAGAGTCTTCTCCAACACCACTGTTCAAAACCATCAATTCTTCAGCGCTCAGCTTTCTTTATAGTCATACTCTCACATCCATACATGACGACTGGAAAAACCATAGCCTTGACTATATGGACCTTTGTTGACAAAGTAATGTCT
>NW_011484016.1:0-227 GCF_000754665.1 Bison bison bison | reverse complement strand
CAATCAAAGGCTTTGGCATAGTCAATAAAGCAGAAATAGATGTTTTTCTGGAACTCTTGTTTTTTCCATGATCCAGTGGATGTTGGCAATTTGATCTCTGATTCCTCTGCCTTTTTAAATCCAGCTTGAACATCTGGATGTTCACGGTTCACATATTGCTGAAGCCTGGCTTGGAGAATTTTGAGCATTACTTTACTATCATGTGAGATGAGTGCAGTTGTGCGGTA
>NW_011484015.1:21705-22155 GCF_000754665.1 Bison bison bison | reverse complement strand
TGTGTGTGTGTGTGTGTGTGTGTGTGTGTGTGTGTTTTAACTCTAGAAGCTATATAGAAACCTTTTCAGATTTTTCATCTGATTTATTCACATGGACTATAGTACAACTAAAATCCCTTATTCTACATTATAGGCATTTGCTGCACACAGATATTTTTATTTCAGTTAATAACTGCAGAATATATACTGAACTGATTTAAAATAAATCTACATGTTTGCTGTGAACATAAGAATTCCATTAATAAGTTCAAACAAAGTATGTGTTAGCATTCACATGAAATGTTCTCTATAATGGAATTTTAGTGGTGCTTTCTATAAATGCTTCAAGAGCATTATGACGAGAAACACCAACCAGAAGGTAAATCCACCGTATTAAGATAACAGAAGCTCTCAGGTTAGATCAGACACCTTGTGTGAGTTTCCATGGACAGAAGGTACAGGGATGTGGTT
>NW_011484015.1:16106-18056 GCF_000754665.1 Bison bison bison | reverse complement strand
ACATTCTGGGAAGACTGCCAGATTTGGCACTGAGAGAGTTAAATATCTCCTAATTGGAACACAGTGACACCAAACAAAAGAGCATTTTACAAAAAATCCACCTACAGCTGAAGCAATTATTTGTCCCCAAACCTTGATACTTCGGATGCTGACGACGGCCTCTGACACCTTCTCAATGGCCATGGGGAAGTACAGGGTGCTCGAAAACCTCAGAGCCTCAAACAGCATCACCACCACAAACACTTGGCTGGCTGTGATCAGGCTGTCAAGGAGCTCATTGGTGATGATGGTGACAAAAATTATAATTTTGCTGACACCAAAAAATGATGTCAAATTCATGCCCCTAAGGTAGGAAATTCTCAGAATCTTGGAAATTTCCTCCCTGAAAAAAAGAGTAGGAAAGAGGTTTTAAAAGAAGCATCGACATCCAAGGCACGAATTCAAGTCCTCACATGGAGACACTACACAGTGCACGCCTGGGGCTCCATCCCAACATCAGGACGCACACTTCATCACCACTTCACTTCCAACTAAACAGAGGCTTCATGTCACCCTTTTAAACACTGTTGGTCAACTGAACTGGGTTTGAACATTCTTTCAACAAGCATTCATAACCACAAGTCCTGGGCCAGGTCCCTACTGATGACAGAAAGACACAGTCTGTCCCCTTCAGGAGCTCATGAACTTGTAGGGGAAGAGAATAAAACACCCCAAAATTGTGAGGCACCAAGACATTAGACAGAGGCAGGCACCATGGCCCCTATGGAAGCATATGTCCTAGCTATTGTAAACAGTGCTGCAATGAGCATTGAGGGACATGTGTCTTTTTGAATTCTGGCTTTCTCAGGGCATATGTCCAGTAGAGGGATGTCTGGGTCATATGGCAGATTTATTCCTAGTTTTCTAAGGAATCTCCAGCATCTTTTCCATAATAGCTGTGCCAATTTGCACTCCTACCACAGAGCAGGAGGGTACTGTTTGTAGACTTTTTGTTGATGGCCATGCCTACCAGTGTGAGGTGATACTTCATTGTAGTCTTGATTTGTATTTCTCTAAGAAAGAGTGATGTTGAGAATTTTTTCCTGTGTTTATTGGCTATCTGTATGTCTTCAGAAGCATATATAATTTTTCCTTTAAGAAGATGGTAAATGGAACAGTAGGTTAAAATGACATATCCCCTCTTCCACTTAACCCTCCTGCCACATGTGAGGCGTGGAGTTCATAGTATTTAAGTTCATCTTCATTTGAAAACTTGGTAAGACTTCTAATTTCAGTCAATAAAAATAGGGGGGAAAGTACAAAAATATGGTGTGATATGTATAAAAACGTACCTTCTCAATCTGGTAATAAGGTCTATAAATGACTGTTCCCAAGCATACATTTTTACTGTTCTGATGCCAGTTATAACTTCACTCATGGTCCTGATACTGTCATCTGTGAGAGCTGTGGTCTTACTCCTGAGGGGATAGACGTGAGAGATGAGACTTAATGACCACAGCCCAACTTTCCAGCAGCAGCAGTAGCAGCAGGAGGGGGCAAAGGGAGGGACCAGGGATTGATGATTCCCTACAGCTCTTCTGTGCTGACATCACAGGCAGGTCCTTCTCAAAGTGAAAATGAAGAAAAAGACTTCTAGAAGTCAACCATTCAGCCTAATTCAAGGAGTAACTTGGGAACTTGCAGTACTGGCTGAGGAAGACCCAAAGTAATTCAGGTATAAACTCTCTGCCCAAGGAGGTCGCAGCTGGGCAGAGAAGGCAGAAAGACACTGAATCTAAGGGGAAGACAGTGTCTGTGCTGTGATAAAATAGGAAAGAAGTTCTGGGAAGCAGAAAAGATGGGACTGTTAATTCTACCAGGAAAGCAGAACAAGAAGAAATTCAGAGACCTGGTAGCACTGGAACAGGGCCTCGAAGGATGAGGGACATCTCTTCACAGCAGACAGGAAAG
>NW_011484015.1:11561-15195 GCF_000754665.1 Bison bison bison | reverse complement strand
GTGGCCCCACCCACAGATAGTGAAGAACATCCTCACCAATAAAGAGAAAGACAAGCCTTCTTAGGACTGCATACAATAAAACCAGTAAGGACACAGTGTAGAAACAATCTGCTCTGAAGGAACAGACAGGAATCTAAACAGAAATTATCTCAGTGAGTTTTACACCTGCTGAAGCAGATATCCAAGCTTCCACCCCAGATGACGCTGTTCTGGGGCAGCACAGGGCCAGCCTCAGGGACATCCAGGGAGAACCTGACCAGCACCACTGACGGATGATGTTGATTTTGTCCACAACACAGATGAGCTCAGGGATTCCCCAAACTCTCTCTGTCCCAAAATTCAGCCCCTATCTCCCCAGAAGAGCCTATATTATGGTACCTACCACACTTCTAATAACTGCTTGTACATTTACCTTTTGGACAGGCTGTGGCCTTTCCAGGGCAGAAATTAAGGCTTATTCATCCTTCCAATTAAGTAGAGGCCTTACGTCATGTTTGATGAGTAAATAATTGAAGAAGTGAAAATGTTAGTCACTTAGTCATGTCCGACTCTTTGCAGCCCCATGGATTATAGCCCTCCAGGCTCCTCTGTTCATGGGATTCTCCAGAAAAGAATACTGGAGTAGGTTGTCATTTCCTTCTCCAGGGGATCTTCCCAATCCAGGGATCGAACTCAGGTCTCCCACATTGCAGGTAGACGCTTTAACCTCTGAGCCACCAGGGAAACCCAAAGAAAACATTATACAGAATTATAATTATAAAACAATAAAGTTTTCAAAAGCAATTCCGAAAATTTCAGAGTAAAATGAAACAAAAGTTATATCCATCCAGTAGGCTGAGTTACACAAAAGAGAATTATTAAAAGTAGTTGTAAAAAAATAATTTGAAAACACATTCCCTGTGTGATATGCCTAAGGACAATATGAACAGCAAAAAAATACAAAAAGCTTCCAAAAGTCACATTAGGGTTAATAGTGTTGATACTATAAGATTTTTAAATGAGTAATTATGTTGATATCATTGAGAACTGGGATTAGGCATGGCTGAAAAGAGAACAGATAGTGAAAGAAAACAGATACCAATCTAAGAGTTAAAAGAGAAAGTAAAAACACTACTGTCCGGAATCTGATTTAGATTGAAAATACCCATATAAACTCAAGGTTTGTTTACTACAAAAAATGTATACTAGCTTTGTCCAATGACAAAGCTGAGGGAAAATAGACAACTCAACAGCAAGGAGCACCCCCCAGACCACAGTCTCTAAATACCATTTCCCACTAGAAGGAACCATGGCTGCTTAGAGAAATGGAGATTCCAGGGCTGGGGCAAATTTGTACTTAAGGGTGAGCAGCTTTTTTTGTGTAAAGATAAACTAGAAACATTTTGTCACATCAGAAAGCAAAAAATTAGCAAAGATTTCTATAGTATGCACAAAAGACAGGAGTCTTGGGAAGAGACACATTCTATCCTTAATGGCAGAGGCTGGTTTCACAAAGAGCTTAGAAAACTCATTGCTGTTTATAGGCCATTATGGCTGAATGAGATCTCTTGAGAAAAGTCACTTCTAAAAGTCAACTTTTCTGGAAAGTAATTAAAAGTTTCACTTCTAAGCAGGGTTTTGATTTTTTCCTCATTATCAAAGTAATCTTTTAAAAAAGGAGTCATCTATTTCCTTGATTTTTTAAAGAAAATGGATTGAGGGGGATTGGAGGATGAGTGAAATAGGTGAGGGAGATTAAGAGACACAAACCAGTTATAAAAGAAATAAGTCGTGGGAATGTAATGTACAACATAGGGAATACAGTCAATAACACTGGGAAAATTTGTATGGTGACAGAGGATAACTAGACTGATCAGGGTGATCATTTAATAATGTACAAAAACACTGAGTCACTACACTATACACTTGAAACTAATATAATATTGTAAGTCAATCATACTTCAATTTTTAAAACTTTTTTTAAATGAGATAATAAAAATACAGATTTAAAAAAAAAATGAATTGAAAAGCATCACCCTCATATATGTCTCAAGGTCGTCACTGTGGATATTACTGACATCTGATGGCTCATGCTAAGCTGTCAAGAATCAGCAGGGCAGGTCTGCTCTGCAGGTTCCTGTCTGCTTGGCTCAGTGCCCCCTCCTCCTCTCCCTTGCTGTGTAGTCCTCAGTGGTTGCTCTGAGCCCACATATCTCTGCCACCAGCAGCCACTCATCAGCCTCCTGGGTGGAGCAGAAGCAAGGGATACAAGGAAGAAAGGGTTGGGAAATAAATGCAAAGACCACTCAGCTCTCTAGAAGTGAGTCAAGGCACAAAGCCCCAAGTCCAGACACAAAGCCCACTTTGGGACGCAGAGGATTCTGCTTACTTCCTGCTCATCAGTTGAGCTCCAATGTGAAGATTTACACAAATATGTGCTTCCTACATTCTCCACCTAAAGCAGAGACAACCAGCAAAAGTGGCCTTGGACAAAGGTCAGTAATTAGACAAGGCCAGCCATTTCTAAGGTTCCCGGGAAGCAGATATAAACCCTCTTCACTCCGCACCTCTCAGGGGAAGAGACTGGGTGTACCCTCTCTGGTTCTCTGAGGTCACCCCACTTACACACCAACAGGTGGGGACCTCACATCTCAGAGAGAAGCCCTGATGACCTGGGGAGTGGTCTCTGTGTCTCTGGTCCAGGAAGAGTCTTCAGGCCCCTCCTCTCCACCCTGAGGGGCCCGGGCAGGCAGAGACCTGTTCTCCTCACCCAAAGTCCCCATGGGGGTGCTCACAGGGGCCAGGGTGGTGAGAACTCGCTGGCTGTTCTGTTCTAATCAGGGGTGACCTGCACGTGCTCCAGGTTGAACATTAGCCTGGTACTGGCTTCCCCAAGCATTATGATCACTCCTCAATTCTCACAAGACAGAGGTTTCACACTTAAATCCTAACCCCAGAATCCTCACCCTGGACTGGCACCACCTGTGCTGCCAGGAGTGCCTGTGCTGCGGTTGGTCACAGCACTGTCTGGGAACCACGGGTAACCCATAACTCGTCTTTGCACTAGAGGAATTAAAAGAGGGCAGGAGGTCACAAAGTAAATGTGTTCATGTTTTAGAGAATCCAGAGCTGAGTTTAGATCTTCCACTATCTAAAATTATCACCACTTAGGGATAGTAATGAGGTGAAGCTGGCTTCTTAAGACACTCCTGGTCCATCTGACCACAGCATGATGTTGCTGCTGGCATCAACATCCTAGTCAAATCTGGCACCCAGGGGACATGGTCACCTGAAATCTACCCACAATTATGATCCCAAATCTGACTTTCTGCTTCAAAAAGTTCTTAGTGTCCTATTTATTATCCTTAAACAAAGTTCAGGATGCATGTGTCTGAGACCCTGAAGACAAAGCTCTAAAGACAAGCCTTCGTGACCCTGGACAACCCATTGAGATGATCAGGCTTGTAAGTCAGAGTGCCTGAAATGGAAGCGCACTTTGTCCTTTAAGCTCCTTGTAACCACAGGCAACCTATGTAATTACTTGGATTCAGAGTCCTTTCCTCTACAACGGGGGTAATAGGAAACTCACAACTTCGCTGAGTTAGCCAAAGGAATAAAAATGTTATTATGCATAAAGTGCTCATAGCAGTTCCTG
>NW_011484015.1:8309-11129 GCF_000754665.1 Bison bison bison | reverse complement strand
CCAGCAGGAAGTGTTCCTGGGGCTGGACAACTGTGAAATCAACACTCCACCCCACCCTTCACAAGGCACTGCAGTACCTCGGCAGTCAGAGCCCTCTCTAAGGTGGCACTTTGCCCCATATACCTGTCCCCACCCTCTGGCACAGTGGTCAACACATCTTTGTTATCAACGAGAACTCAGTCTCCCAGGACCACCCAGTCACCTGGGAGCTGACAGATCCTCTGTCTTTCCAGTTGTATGGGATGTACTTCACCTGCCCAGCTGCCCATTGCCCGCAGTGCCCTTCAGCACAGCACTTTAAACAAGAGCCTTTAAACAAGAGCCACGCCGCCCACCTGTAAACCACCTGGCCCATAACCTCACCTCAACACAATGGACTGATGACAGCTCACACCTTCTCCACCTAAAACACCCCTTTCACAGCAACTGCATCTTCCATCCCTCCTGCCCTCACACACTTACAGGCCACCTGTGTCCCTAAGGCAGCGCTAAGGGACCATGGTGAGCACGAGCCACCCAGGGGGGTCTGCAGCAGACCTCCAGCAGGCTCAGTCAGAACAGAGAGGCTGCCGGCACTGTGTCCCCAGGTGGACTGTACTCTGGGGAATCTTGATCCAGGATCTTCAGGGTCACGGAGGTCAGTGACCTCACGGCTTTCTGTCTCTGGTTTCCTCCTGCACATCCCCTTCTCCACCCTCCACCAAAGCCAGGATACCAAGACTCTCCCTTCAACCAGTAAACCACCCCCACAGCCAGGACAGAAACCAGCATGGAGGGTGCATGAATTCATGGTGAAGCTGGAGCTCCTCCACACGGGGTCTCTGACCTGGGTGACCTGGCCCACGAGGAGGGTGCAGCCCAGGGAAGGGCGTGCTCTTGGAGCTCTGGCAGCTCCCCCCGCCAGATGCAGGGCCCAGAGTTCTGTTCCACAAGAAGAGAAGAAGCGAGGACCCCTTTTTAGGAAATCATTTATCAGATGTGACCTAGGCAAGTTAACAATCACTTGCTTGAGCACCTGTAAAATGCCTTATGTTACTGGGCTCTGATCCAAAGTTGCTTTCTCCAAACCAGGAGGCTCATATTTCTTGAGGTTGTAGGATCTTTTTCTCAAGGATCATTTCAGCGTTTATATCAAGTACTGAGCACTAAAAATGTCCTAATATGGTATAAAACGTCTTGTCTTGTCAGTGCCATCCTTTCCCATAAGCTGCTATGGGAAAACCTGAAAGAACTTTTGGCCAACTTAGTACTAATCCCCTGGATGCTCACTCCTTTAAGCATCAGTCCATTCTAAAAATAAACACAACCATTGAGCTACATCATGATGAGATTTATCCTGTGACAAACCACTGTTCTCTCTCCCCGCCATCACATCCATCTCAGTACTGATCTGCACACACTTAAAAGCAATGCACAGTATGTAAAAATTTTTACCTCAAGAAATGTAAATATTCCCAAAACTAGACAGGATTTCCAGTAACACTTTATGATTGCTTTCATTAAACAAGGCTCCCATTTGTATGTCTTGGCTCTCAAAACTTCTTGATCCCAGTACCTGTGATGAGAAACAGAGCACAGTAAATAATAGCGTGTCCACCAAAGGGAAAGAGGGCAGGGAAGAGTGGGAGAAGAGCCTGCACTACAGGGTGCTCTGCGGCTGCGCAATAGATGCCGGCTACCTGCTCACAGGGCTCCTGAAAGAGGAGCAGTGTAGACCCTGAAGCACCAGAATAAAAGGCTTTGAGGGGGAAAAGTCCAAATTCTGGAAATAAGTTCCTTCCAAACTTTACTGGACTCACAGGTCATGAGCCGCTTAGGGGGGCAGACTCCCTTCCCCAGGGACCCCACCTCCAGGGACAGAGCTCAGCCTCCAGGGCCATGGCTGCAGGCTCCCTCCACGTCCACAGATGCACAGGGAACACGGGCTCCCCCAGCCTCCAAAGTGGGCTGAGCCTTGGGTCAGCCTGAGGGGGTGAGCGTTCAGTGTCAGGAGAGGAGGCTCAGGAGAACCCAGAGGAAGCAAAGCCCCGACACACACACCTTTAGCCCCACGTGGAAATTCTCACTCTCACTCCCTTCCTCCCTGCTGCCTGTGCTCACCCTTGCAGCTCTTCTCCAAGGCGCTGGGAGCGATCTTCCGGAAACACCAAGTACATGTCATCTTGTTTTAATTTCTGTTCGTGACCAATTTTAAACAAGGGGTTTAGCCACCTGCTAAAAATTAAAAGGACAGTGACATATATGCAAATTCTCTCTGCTCTGCTCAGATGCTCAATTGTACATCAAAATTACACATCTCTAATTAGAATCCTACATTTATGGGCTTTGTTAAATAAAAACAAAAAATTACATTTTAAATATATAGAGGCAAGGGGGAATAATTAGATATGTGTTTACACACTCACTCACATACATACACACAGTCCCTAACTCTGTACTCTGAGAGGCCCTGGAAGCAGTGACACACTGGTAGCATTCTAGCCCCCTGGTCTTGGGCTTTGGGGTAACATACACAATCACAATTTTTTTTTTTTTCTTGTAAGAAATGTTAAGTTCTCTTCAGTTCAGTTCAGTCCAGTTGCTCAGTCATGTCCGACTCTTTGCAACCCCATGAATCGCAGCACGCCAGGCTTCCCTGTCCATCACCATCTCCCAGAGTTCACTCAAACTCACGTCCATCAAGTCGGTGATGCCATCTAGCCATCTCATCCTCTGTTGTCCCCTTTTCCTCCTGCCCCCAATCCCTCCCAGCATCAGAGTCTTTTCCAATGAGTCAACTCTTCGCATGAGGTGGCCAGCTTTCAAATATTCAGAACCGTA
>NW_011484015.1:4091-6575 GCF_000754665.1 Bison bison bison | reverse complement strand
ATAACATCACCCACTCAATGGACATGAGTTTGAGCAAACTCCGGGAGAGAGTAAAGGACAAGGAAGTCTGGTGTGCTGGTCCATGGGGTCGCAAAGAGTCAGACATGACTGAGCAACACAACTGAGCAATAACAGCAACGACAGATATCACATTTTTTATCCTGTGGCAGATTCATTTCGATATTTGGCAAAACTAATACAATATTGTAAAGTTTAAAAATAAAATTAAATTTAAAAAAAAGAAATATTTGTTGAATGTATGAATATCCATGACTCATTAAAGAAGAAATAAGATAAACTGAACTTCAGATTTTGCTAATCTGGGTACTTGGCACCCCTAAAGAATCCCGGTCCAGGAGTCAGAAGACTGGACTCTAGTCCCAGCAGTGGTGCTGAGCACCCAGGGCCTCAGCTGTCCTCTGCTCCACATCTCCACTCCACTTCAGCAGCTCCATGACCTTTAACATCTCTAGGTCTCAGTTTCCTTCCAAAACAATGGTGTACATCTAGGAGCTTTACCACTAAGCAGGTTTGAAACATGTTGGGTGATTTATTTCACACTTGTCCCCTACAGAAAATGCTCAGGGAATTAGCACTGGGACTTACCCAGATGATGGCATCCTGCCCCCAAAGTGAAAGCATTAGTCACTCAGTTGTGTCCGAGTCTTCGTGACCCCATTGTCTGTCCACAGAATTCTCCAGGCAAGAATACTGGAGTGGGTAGCCATTCCCTTCTCCAGGGGATGTTTCTGACCCAGAGACTGAACCAGGTTCTCCTGCATTACAGATTTTTTACCATCTGAGCTACAAGGGAAGCCCACAAAAGACCCTCTTTAAAATTCTGCTTGAAGAGGAAAAGATGGTCAGCATCACTAATCATGAGGGAAATGCAAATGAAAACCACAATGAGACATCAGCTCACACATATTAGGAGGGCTACCATGGGGAAAAGAAAGAAGAAAAAATAGTGTTGGCAAGGATGTGGAAATCTGCACACTGACAGTGGGATTGTAAAATGGTGTATCACAAAAGACAAAGGTTTTATGATTTGATTTACATGAAGTCCTCAGAGTAGTCAAATTCAAAGAGAAACAAAGTGGCCCTGTGGTTGCCATGGGCTGGGGATAAGGGAAGTGGGCAGTTAGTGCTTTAATAGCACACTAGTACAAGATGCAGAGAAGGCAATGGTAACCCATTCCAGTACTCTTGCCTGGAAAATCCTATGGACGGAGGAGCGTGGTAGGCTGCAGTCCATGGGGTCACGAAGAGTCAGACATGACTGAGCGACTTCACTTTTCACTTTCATGCATTGGAGAGGGAAATGGTAACCCACTCCAGTGTTCTTGCCTAGAGAATCCCAGGGACGACGGAGCCTGGTGGGCTGCCATCTATGGGGTCGCACAGAGTCAGACATGACTTAAGCAACTCAGCAGCAGCAGTACAGGATGAAAAGAATTCTGGAAATTGGCTGCACAATAATGTGAATGTACTTAACAATACTGAACTGCGTGCTTTAAAATTGTCAAGACGGTAAATTTTATGTTGTGTGCATTTTCCACAATTTTAAAAAATTTAATCAGAAACAAAAATGGCACCTGATGTCCCTCATTTGGAAATCTTCCTGTGTTAGAGCTAGACGTTGCCACTTCCTGGTTATATGATCGTGAACCAGCCACAAAACCTCTCAGTATTGGCCTCAGGAAAGTGGGGAGAAGACCTGGAGAGACACCTCCTTGGGATGCTGAGAGGGTCAGTGATGCTCTGAACAGGACAAAGTCCCTCCAGACAAACAGCAGTCATCACCACCACAGAGTGCTCCAGTAATCCCATGTGGTCCCCATTAGAAAGCCTCTGAAAGTTTGATACACGAGGTTACAACAATAGCAGCCCCCAAGAGGAAGAAGAAAGACTCCTCTCCTTTCCTGGCAAGGGCTCAGCCACTGAAAAGCCATGACTCTGAAAGAGCCCTCCCAACTTCCTCTTCTCCTCTATAAAAGTGCTCTCTAGCCCTGGCACTTTGGGGACTTAAACTTGGCTCTCCACAAATGCAAACCTCAAACTGAAATTCTCTGCTGATTTTGAATAAGTCCATTTTTGCTGGAGAAATATCTGACACTCTATTTGTTCAGGTCAACAGAGGGAAGGGAATCAACATGATTGCAGGACCCATGGAAGACTCCAAAGGCAAATGATCCACTTGACACATCTGAAAGGACACATGTCTCAGGTTGATCAGATGCAGAACTATAAAGACCAAAAAAAAAAAAAAAATCAAGAATAAACTACAAGAGATAAATTTGTTAGGAAGTTTATTCTGCCATAGGACATATCAGTAAATTTGAATATACCTTTGGGGTGTTCTACTTCTTGCTTGAGGCTGTTGATATTGTATAAAATTATCAAAACTCATCAAATTAAACAGTTATTGAGAACAGGTCAAGGCCAGAGAAACAGCCCTGCAGAGCTCACCCAGCCTCCTTCTCC
>NW_011484015.1:0-194 GCF_000754665.1 Bison bison bison | reverse complement strand
ACAGACTGGTTCCAAATAGGAAAAGGAGTATGTCAAGGCTGTATACTGTCACCCTGCTTATTTAACTTTTATGCAGAGTACATCGTGAGAAACGCTGGACTGGAAGAAAGACAAGCTGGAATCAGGATTGCCGGGAGAAATCTCAATAACCTCAGATATGCAGATGACACCACCCTTAAGGCAGAAAGTGAAGA
>NW_011484014.1:13754-14320 GCF_000754665.1 Bison bison bison | reverse complement strand
TGTCCAACTCTGTGCGACCCCATATACAGCAGCCCACCAGGCTCCCCCGTCCCTGGGATTCTCCAGGCAAGAACACCGGAGTGGGTTGCTATTTCCTTCTCTAATGCACAAAAGTGAAAAGTGAAAATGAAGCTGCTCAGTCATGTCCGATTCTTAGCGACCCCATGGACTGCAGCCTACCAGTCTCCTCCAGGCTCCTCCGTCCATAGGATTGTCCAGGCAAGAGTACTGGAGTGGGGTGCCATTGCCTTCTCCAATGGACTATACAGTCCATGGGATTTTCCAGGCCAGAATGCTGGAGTGGGTAGCCTTTCCCTTCTCCAGGAGATCTTCCCAACCCAGGGATTGAACCTAGACCTGCCACACTGCAGGTGGGATTCTTTACCAGCTGAGCCATAAGGGAAACCCAGGAATATTGGAATGTATGCTGCTGCTGCTACTGTTGCTAAGTCACTTCAGTCGTGTCCGACTTTGTGTGACCCCATAGATGGCAGCCAACCAGGCTCCCCCGTCCCTGGGATTCCCCAGGCAAGAACACTGGAGTGGGTTGCCATTTCCTTCTCCAA
>NW_011484014.1:8810-10420 GCF_000754665.1 Bison bison bison | reverse complement strand
TTGTTTATCTTCCAACCATGTTCCTTCCAAGTCTCTTGACCATCTGGCAAAACCATTGATCAAAATCACAAATCAGTATACAGTACACATGTGGATATTTTTCCTTCCAAGCAAAGTGAATAACCACATACACTGCTTCAAGTTTTATTGATTGAGTGGAGTTATCTTCCTTCTGACCTTTAGGGATTTTCCAGAATGGGGCTGTAGCACTCAATTTTCCACTTTTGAGTTTATGATGCAATAGTAAAGAATTGGAATTTGCTGTATGACTCATGGAGAAGGGTGGGATAGGGAGGGAGATGGGATGGAGCTTGGGGAGGTGGGGGGACATGGGTCCACCTATGGCTGATTCTTTTTGATGCATGACAGAAAACAACCAATTTCTCTAAAGCAATTTTCCTTCAGTTAAAAAATAAATCAATTAAATATGATTTAAAAAAATAAAGAATCTACCTGCCAATGCAGGAGATGCAAAAAGCAAGGGTTTGATCTCTGGATCAGGAAGATCCCCTGGAGTAGGAAATGGCAACCCACTCCAGTTTTCTTGAAAATTCCATGGACAGAGGACCCTGGTGTGTTAACGTCCTTGGGGCCAAAAAGAGTCAGACATGACTGACCAACTGAACACACACATATACAAACTTAGCCTGATTACATATACTGTGCTTCCATTTGATGAAATTAATGACTAATGAACTATTACTGTGCATACCCAAGCATATGTCATTGATGAGTCCAGCAACAAGTTCATGATGGGCAACCCAGGTTGACTAGTAACTTGGTGGTCCATGGTTTAGCATTCAATCTCTGTTAAGAAAGCCAAGAGCTATTTCTCAAAATGATAGTAGTTATCTGAAAAGGATCACAAGATTTTGCTCCACAGTCCTAAGTGTCTGCACTGAACTTCACATGTGGAGGCCTGCCAAAGACTCCCACATCCCTATCTCCACTGACACATCAAGCACCATAGATCTACTGGACCATTTGTCCCTAGTGGCTGAGAAGCTTGAATGACAATCTGAACCTGTGGCAAAGCTATTTCTTTTTCCGGACTTCACTCAAGACTAGTAGCTCTCTGCGTCCCTTTACAAATACATCCACACAAAAAATGTGCTTTCTCCAAAGAACAGTGAAGTCCACTGAGTACAGTGCATCTTCTTTGGTTATAGGAGAGGACAGAGGGAACAAATTAACTTTCACTTTAAAAGGAATACCTTGATATGCCCCATACCACTGTGCCTAAAATTATCACTGAGTTTGATACTCTGAATTTTATTTGGATTTATTCTAACATCAGACAGAAATGTCTTAGAAAAAAATCTAAAGCAATTGTTGCTTCTTGATCAGAAGATGCAGTCAGCCTATCATCAATGTAATGGATCAACATAGTGGATTATGGTACAATGAACAACAATAAGAATCTGTTGGTTGTTCTTTGTCCATTTCAGCTATAGATCTGAGGAAATAACCACATTGGTTCAGTAACATGGACCTGAGCTAAAATTCCATAATCAATTAGACAATTCCAGACTCATGCTAAATTGCTCAGTCATGTCTGAATCTTTGCAACCCCATGGACTGTAGCCTCCCAGGCTTCCATTTCTATGGGA
>NW_011484014.1:3818-6325 GCF_000754665.1 Bison bison bison | reverse complement strand
TGGTGATGGCGACCACAGTGAATACATTTCCTGCCATAGAGATGATGTAGACAACCAAAAACACAACAAATATGATTTTCTGCATCTTTGGATTTTGCGTGAGTCCCAGTAGAATAAACTCTGTCACACTGTTCCTATTTTCCATGTTTTTCGTGTTCTTGTTGATCATAGTACCTTAAAAAGTCACAGTTTTTTAACACAGCTTTGAATTTTTTGTTTTTCATCCAATAAATAGCAATTGCCTAGATTCTATAGATATCTAAATTCTAATAACATTTTTAAGATGGAAAATATTCTAATATCTTAAAGATTTTTCAACTATGAGTGCATGAGGATTTGAGTGTAAATATTAGAATATAAGTATAAGAATATGAACACATGAGTGTAGACATGAAGGCAAATTTGAGAAAGAGTAAATTTTACATATAACTTTCATAAAGATTTTTTGTGTGTGTGTGACTTGGACCAAGTGGACTTGGATGAGGTTCAGTAAGGAGATGGAGATCAAAGTGTTATGTGTAACAGAGTAATTAAGCATTCACATTAAGTGTTATGGGGCATCCATAATAGGAAAGGAATGAATACAGGGACTCTGGATACTGTAATAGAACTGAAAAGTCATGTTGCCTAAATCCAATAACATAACCATAGCTAATAGTGATTGATTGCTATGTGTATGGCATGGTAGTAACCTATACATGGTATTATTTAATCCATTTGCACAAGGGAAAGGATATCAGAGACTAATGTTAATAATAAGACTAATGAACACATACTGTGCTCTAAATATTTTTTCAGACATTTGATTATTTAATTTTCACTGCAAACGTCTGAAATGATTACTACTAACATTTTTATATTTATTTTCACACTAGAAGCTAGAGAAAGTAAGGATCTTGACAAAAATCAAGCAATTAATGAGAGCAGATCTAAGACTAGTTCAGATTCTACTTCTTTTTATTTCCTCCAAATTCTTAAAGAGTGTTCTATTTTGTTAGGTTAAAATAAACCATGTTGATCTAACAAGAACCTTTAGATATAATCACAATAATTAATTAATGTTACTTCAGAGACAAGTGTCTATGAAGCAACATCATTGAAGAAATATAAAAATACATATACATACACAGACGCATACACACAGCAAAACTTACTAAAATTCTTAATTTTGAATAACCATATAATACTACTTTCATTGAAGGTCAATTTTAGTTTTGTCTCTTCCTCACCCCTATTTCTTTTTTCCACAATTTCCCTACAAAGCATTAACCCACAGACTCTTCTGCAAAATGTTGAAATGATGTTTCCAGCAGTTAAACATACTGATTTGAGAATCAGAAAAAAAAAAAAAAATAGATAAGGATCTTCTCTTTCTCCACTTGCAGCTGCTTGATTCTAGGGTATGTTTCTTGGCAACTTACATCCTAGTTTCTTCTAGTATCAAATGAGAACAATAATGTCCACCTCACAGGCTGTTATGAGAATTGATTGAGGAAACATATATGAATATATCCAGCACACTGCAGAGGGCACACAGAGGACCTTCACTTATTTTATGACTGTCTATGCACCTAGGAGACAGAAAGAATTGGTATTTTGATCAATAATACAAGGAAATGTTTAAGCATGCAATAAACTGAGGAATAATCATCTGGAACTTTATTTTTTAAAAAGCCACAGAGACTCACATTATCCATAATGATTGATCACAGGAAGAGTTCTTCCTATTCATGTTTGGATTAAACAGATGATAATTTACATCATTTAGTATTTACATTTACTAAATGTAAATGTAAAAATCTTGAGTGTGAAGTGTGTTTCAAATTTGTTTCATTCTCATGATTAGTCTTAATTATTAAAAGACATGTCTTTTGGCAAAAGAAGGGCATCTGGTGTTAGAGAATTGAGTCCTACAAATTTCTTAATCTCTATGAGCCTCAATTATTTCTTCATCACCTAAATTAGGTTAATTATATTCATTAACCCCCTTTAGAGTAATGGGGTAAAGATTAAATGCTCTATTTCCTATTTGAAAAGTGATGAAATATAGTCATTACTATATATGGAAACTTAAATAAGAAATAAGAAACTTTATTAAGAAATAATTAATTTATTAAATAAAAAACTTTAATAAGAAATCTTTAATAAGAATCAGCACTATTGAAGAACTTACCTTCAGATCTCATATGATCTTAGTGACATTTCGGGGTATTCAGAACTAATCCCATTTGCAAACAGATATCCTCATGGGATAAATAGCTTTCAGTACAAAAACTATGACACACTCAGAAAGACAGTATTGGAGGTGGTCCTAGATAGTGGAGGAATAGGAAGGGGAAACCACTTTCTCCTACACAAGTTCTTCAAAAGAAGATTTAAACGCCGAGTAAATTCCACAAAACAACTTCTGAATGCCAGCAGAGGGCATCAGGCACCCAGAAAAGCAGCCCATTGTCTTCGAAAGGAGGTAGGAAAAATATAAAAGACAAAAAAAAAAAAAGACAAAA
>NW_011484014.1:0-1405 GCF_000754665.1 Bison bison bison | reverse complement strand
GAGATGAAGAGACAGAGGAATACCAGCAGGTAAAGGAACAGGATAAATTACCACCAACAAAAAAAAAAAAGAGGAAGAGATAGGGAATCTACCTGATAAAGAATTCCAAATAATGATAGTGAAAACGATCCAAAACCTTGAAATAAAAATGGAATCACAGATAAGTAGCCTGGAGACAAGGATTGAGAAGATGCAAGAAAGGTTTAAGAAGGACCTAGAAAAAATTAAAAAAAGAGTCAATATATAATGAATAATGCAATAAATGAGATCAGAAACACTCTAGAGGCAAAAAATTGTAAAATAATGGAGGCAGAAGATAGGATTAGTGAAGTAGAAGATAGAATGGTAGAAATAAATGAATGAGAGAGAAAAAAGAAAAACAAATCAAAAGAAATGAGGACAATCTCAGAGACCTCCAGGACAGTGTTAAATGATCCAACATTCGAATCATAGGATTCCCAGAAGAAGAAGACAAAAAGAAAGACCATGAGAAAATACTTGAGGAGATAATAGTTGAAAACTTCCCTAATGGGGAAGGAAATAATTACCCAAATCCAAGAAACCCAGAGAGTCCCAAACAGGATAAACCCAAGGCAAAACACCCCAAGACATATATTAGTCAAATTAACAAAGATCAAGCACAAAGAACAAATTATTAAAAGCAGCAAGGGAAAAACAACAAATAACACACAAGGGGATCCCCATAAGGATAAAAGCTGATCTTTCAATAGAAACTCTTCAGGACAGGAGGGAATGGCAAGATATACTTAAAGTGATGAAAGAAAATAACCTACAGCCCAGATTACTGTACCCAGCAAGGATCTCATTCAAATATGAAGGAGAAATCAAAAGCTTTACAGACAAGCAAAAGCTGAGAGAATTCAGCACCACCAAACCAGCTCTGCAACAAATGCTAAAGGATCTTCTCTAGATAGGAGACACAAAAATGGTATATAAACTCAAAACAATAAAGTAAATGGCAACAGGATCATACTTATCAATAATTACCTTAAACGTAAATGGGTTGAATGTCCCAACCAAAAGACAAAGACTGGCTGAATAGATACAAAAAATGAGACCCCTATATATGTTGTCTACAAGAGACCCACCTCAAAATAGGGGACACATACAGACTTAAAGTGAAGGGCTTGAAAAAGATATTCCATGCAAATAGAGATCAAAAGAAAGCAGGAGTAGCAATACTCATATCAGATAAAATAGACTTTAAAACAAAGGCTGTGAAAAGAGACAAAGAAGGACACTACATCATGATCAAAGGATCAATCCAAGAAGATATAACAATTATAAATATATATGCACCCAACATAGGAACATCGCAATATGTAAGACAAATGCTAACAAGTATGAAAGAGGAAATTAACAATAACACAATAATAGTGGGAGA
>NW_011484013.1:125242-125677 GCF_000754665.1 Bison bison bison | reverse complement strand
GATGGCATCGCAGACTTAATGGACATGAATTTGAGCAAATTTTGGGAGATAGTGAAGGACAGGGAAGGCTGGTCTGCTGAAGTCCATGGGGTTGAACAGAGTCAGAGGCGACTTAGTGACTGAACAACAAAAATACTAAAACACATTAAAGGTCGTGTTATCATTTTGCCAAAGTTCTATTTCTCCCTTTGTTTAAAGTAAACTTTACAGGCTTTATCTAGGAATAAAAAGTATTCTAAACATTTGCTTGCAACCTATCCTCTGACTGTATGGTAGGGAGCAGGGGGAAAGGCCCTCTTTCAGGAATAAACAGTGCATTGGAATTAGAGATCTCCTTAAAATCATAGTTATTACCTTTGAATCAGTTTTGATGACAAGTAGTGTGGTATAAAAATGTTGCTGAGAAACCCGACCTCTATTCACCAGTGCCAAATA
>NW_011484013.1:91090-122385 GCF_000754665.1 Bison bison bison | reverse complement strand
AACGCTGGACTGGAAGAAGCACAAGCTGGAATCAAGATTGCCAGGAGAAATATCAATAACCTCAGATATGCAGATGACACCACCCTTATGGCAGAAAGTGAAGAGGAACAAAAAAACCTCTTGATGAAAGGGAAAGAGGAGAGTGAAAAAGTTGGCTTAAAGCTCAACATTCAGAAAACTAAGATCATGGCATCTGGTCCCATCACTTCATGGGAAATAGATGGGGAAACAGTGGAAACAGTGTCAGACTTTATTTTGGGGGGCTCCAAAATCACTGCAGATTGTGACTGCAGCCATGAAATTAAAAGACACTTCTTGCAAGGAAAGTTATGACCAACCTAGATAGCATATTCAAAAGCAGAGACATTACTTTGCCAACAAAGGGTCCATCTAGTCAAGGCTATGGTTTTTCCAGTGGTCATGTATGGATGTGACAGTTGGACTGTGAAGAAAGCTGTGTGCCAAAGAATTGATGCTTTTGAACTGTGGTGTTGGAGAAGACTCTTGAGAGTTCCTTGGACTGCAAGAAGATCCACCCAGTCCATTCTGAAGGAGATCAGTCCTGGGTGTTCTTTGGAAGGAATGATGCTGAAGTGGACACTTCAATGCTTTGGCCACCTCATGCGAAGAGTTGAGTCTTTGGAAAAGACCCTGATGCTGGGAGGGATTGGGGGCAGGAGGAGAAGGGGACAACAGAGGATGAGATGGCTGGATGGCATCACTGACTCGATGGATGTGAGTCTGAGTGAACTCTGGGAGTTGGTGATGGACAGGGAGGCCTGGCGTGCTGCAATTCATGGAGTCTCAAAGAGTCGGACACGACTGAGCGACTGAACTGAACTGAACTGAACTGAAAGGCTAACATGGGCTTCCCAGGTGGGGAAGATGGTAAAGAATCCACTTGCAATGCAGGAGTCCTGGGTTCAATCCCTGAGTCAGGAAGATTCCCTGGGGAATGGAATGGCTACCCACTCTAGTATTCTTGCCTGGAGAGTTCCATAAACAGAGGAGCCTGATGGGTTATATAGTTCATGAGATTGCAAAGACTCATCAAATATATATATATATATATACACACACCCACAAAGATATAATATATATATATATAGAGAGAGAGAGAGAGAGAGAGACATACAAAGATATATATCTATATATATATATATAGATACATAGATATAGATATGCTGCTGTTGCTGCTAAGTCGGTTAAGTAGTGTCCAACTCTGTGCAACCCCATAGACGGCAGCCCACCAGGCTCCCCTGTCCCTGGCAAGAACAGTGGAGTGGGTTGCCATTTCCTTCTCCAATTCATGAAAGTGAAAACTGAAAGTGAAGTTGCTCGATCATGTCCGACTCTTAGTGATCCCATGGACTGCAACCTACCAGGCTCCTGCATCCACGTGACTTTCCAGGCAAGAGTACTGGAGTGGGTTGCCATTGCCTTCTCCATACACACACACACACACACACACACACACACACAAATATACTCGACTGAGCAAAGAGTCAGATATGACCGAGTGACTAATAATATTCAACAACAAGGGCTAACATAATGGGGTGCCTCAACTAGTTTCTGCTACAATAACATGAAATCAAAGCAATGGTTGAGCAATCTTCAACATCCTCATCTGTAAATTGAGACAACGAAAGGACATGTAAAAAGCCTGTGAGAGTAAATAACATAATATAAACCTTTATTTCAGTTTCTGGCACTTCAGGTCAGTGGCTCAGTCAAGTCCAATTCTTTGTGACCCCATGAACTACAGCATGCCAGGCTTCCCTGTTCATCACCAACTCCCAGAACTTGGTCAAATTTATGTCCATCTCATCCTCTGTCATCCCCTTCTCCTCCTGCCTTCAATTTTTCCCAGCATCAGGGTCTTTTCCAGTGAGTCAGTTCTTCGCATCAGGTGGCCGAAGTGTTGGAGCTTCAGCTTCAACATCAGTCCTTCCAATTAATATTCAGGACTGATTTCCTTTAGGATTGACTGGTTTGATCTTCTTGCAGTCCAAGGGACTCTCAAGACCACAGCTCAAAAGGATCAATACTTCCGTGCTTAGCTTTCTTTATGATTCACCTCTCACATCCATACATGACTATTGGAAAAACCAGAGCTTTGACTATGTGGGCCTTTGTTGGCAAAGTAATGTCTCTGCTTTTTAATAAGTTATCTAGGTTGGTCATAGATTTTCTTACAAGGAGCAAGTGTCTTTTAATTTCATGGCTACAGTCACTAATTGCAGTGATTTTGGAGCCCAAGAAAATAAATTCTGTCACTGTTTCCATTGTTTCCCCATCTATTTGCCATGAAGTGATGGGACCAGATGCCATGATTTTCGTACTTTGAATGTTGAGTTTTAAGCCAGCTTTTTCACTCTCCTCTTTCACTTTCATCAAGAGGATCTTCAGTTCCTCTTCACTTTCTGACATAAGGGTGGTGTCATCTGCATATCTGAAATTATTGATATTTCTCCCATCAATCTCGATTCCAGCTTGTTCCAACTTGTTCCAGCTTGTGCTTCATCCTGCCTGGCATTTCGCATGATGCACTCTCCATAGAAGTTAAATAAGTAGGGTGACATATAAAATTTTTTATTTCATATGATAAATATATTAAAAGTTTTAAATATAAAATTTATAATTTTCATTTTATATAATAAAAATATAAAATTCATAAAAGTTTTTATTTTATATTTTAATCTGTAACCAAACTAAATATTGTCATGTATATCTAGAATGTTGCTCACTTAATATTTCAGTTATTTTCAATTACCCATGTCAGTGATTTTTTGCAATCCCAGACACATAGAAAATAAGCAATAACTGTTATAACATCTTTATTTCTGTTATTCAAAAAAAAATTGTCATTACTATGTGCTGTTTTATTTTCAAAGATTATATCAGAATTTTTACAGCAGCTGTTACAGCTTGTTAAGGAAATAATTAAGAATGAAAGTACTAAGAAGTTTAAGTAATTTTAAAAGCTAAATAGTTAAAAATGAGGGGAATTGATGTTATTCTATTATCGCTTCTTTTAATCCACAGCTCTTGATTCCTGGTGTGGTGTTCTTTTCATTAAATAGCAAAGTCCAGTTAGTTGGCCTAATTCTTCAACCATTCTAGAGAATGTCACTCTCAAGTCTTTGTCACACTCCCCACTTCTCCCCTCTATCCTATGACTCACTTGCTATGAAAAGGAAAAGCTAGAACAGAAGAACAGATTAAGTTCCTCAACAGAAAGAGCAAAAACAATGATCTGGATTATAAAAATTTCATTAATATCACTTCATACGATCATGTCAGAGCCACAGGTAGATGAGCCAACGCTGGGGAACACCTTGATTTTCCTGCCACTTTGAAGGATAAAGAGGTCTTTCTCCTCTAAAGCCATTCTAGCTAGTAAACTTATAATGCACAAAGAACATTTTTTTTTTAGCATACTATTGATCAATAGCTCAAAACACTTCTTGTTTGGTTCAGTTGCTGGAGGAAAAAAAGCATGGAAACTCATAAAATTTCTTAACCAAGATATAGTACATTTTGGAAATGGACTCAATCATAGTACAGATGTTTCTGAAGAAAATAACAAGTATTCTAGTGCAGGAGGGCATTGAGTACCCCAATGTATAAGAAAACTGTGAAACAGGTCACAAACAACCTCTTCTAAGCCCTCAAACGATTGCTTGATAAACTACTACAACAAAGTCCTTATAAGCCTAAATAACTTGCATTAGAGATATCATTGGCAAGGGACCCTTGCCTGATACTGACTTGACTTGCAATAAAATCCAAAGTCCTGAACAGATAGATGAGCAGTGGCCATTAGAGTTTGTGGCCCTATTTCATGGTGGCCCGTGTAAGCAAAGCCAAACCTAGCCCTATAAATGCTTCAGTCAAAATGCTAAGCACAACCAGTCATAAACAGGGAGCAAACCTCAACCTATACCCAAGGAGTAATCGTCTTACTTCACTTCCACCTTTTCTCTAGAAAAGCTTCTCCCTGTACTCCTGTCTGTGGAGCATTCCTAACCACTTCGGTTTGGTGCTGCCAGATTCCATTTGATTTTTGCTCAAATTAACTCTAAAAATTTTTAATATACCTGAGTTTATATTTTAATGGTTCTGGTATCAGAAGAGGGAACCAAAGGAGATTCCCTTCAACTAAAGCTCCCAGGAGCAAGAAGCAACCAACCAATCAAAGGTAACTGCTGAGACCCCTGAACTCTCTGCTTTCTCTGTGTCTCTAGAGATGGTGGGTTGTTGTTGTTACATAGTCACGAAGTCATGTCCAACTCTTTGTGACCCCATGGACTGTGGGCATGCCAGCCTCCTCTGTCCATGGGATTTCCCAGGCAAGAATAATGAAATGGTTTGCTATTTCCTTCTCCAGGGGATCTTCTAGACCCAGGGATCGAACTCTCATCTCCTACACTGGCAGGCAGATTCTGCGCCACCTGGGAAGCTGAGATGATAGTTACCTCGTCTTTAATCCTAGCTCTGTGGCTTTTATATAATTAGCTTCCAGACTTTATCTGTGCATTTCTTTTTCCAGATCAGGTCCAGAAATCGGCCAGAGTCAGATTGGGTTTGACTTACTGGACTGGATCTGGAGTTGGGGTGGGTCTGAGTTAAGTCTTGGTAAGTAAATTTTGTCCTAAGGCTGAACAAGCAGTTAACCTTACCAATGAAACTTGTGAAGAAGAGTGACCATAGTGGAGTAACTTTAATTTAGATAAACTTATCTATTTATGAGGTGTCTTAGAGAAAAAGAGGTCTCAGCTAAGAACTCATCATAAAGGGTAGAGGGAAAATTTTTATTCCTGTTACCATTTCTGGTGACCAAGATGGGACCTGCTAGGACATCTTATTATTTCCAGAGGCTGCAGGTGGGATCTTAGGAAAACTGGCAGAAGCCAGCAAAGGGTGAGAATTCTTACCTAAGTCAGCTCTCTCATATCTCTGCCTGTGGTGCTTGGTAGAAAGAAAAGTAAATTTTACATTGTTACCTCCTTTCCAAATTCAGATTTCAAGGAAAAAATGGTAAGAATTAGATCTTTGAATTTTGATTCATGAATTTGCTTTCAGATACTCATTGGTTGTCAGTCCTTTCTTTCCCAGGAAGAGCTATTGTCTTTTTTCTGTCTTGTCTTGTGTCCTGAGAACTTGGCTTGACAACTGTCAGGTTGGGCCCCCCACATATGGCCAGAGAGAAATGTGAGTTACACCTTATTTGTGGCTGGATATAGCGGAACAGCCTGGAGGAAGGAATGGCAATCCACTCCAGTATTCTTGCCTGGAGAATCCCATGGACGGAGGAGCCTGGTGGGCTACAGTCTATGGGGTCGCAGAGAGTCATACAGGACTGGGTGACTAAGCATAGCAGAGCATAGAGGAACAGAAATGTGGGTTGCACTTCATTTGTAGCTAAGGTCCTACCATCGTTTGAAGTGGCTCTGGATATCAAGAAGATAGTATCTTTCGCATCCCTTTGGGTCATCGGGAATTAGAAGGACACTGAAAAATGTTAGATGGCTGAAGGTATCTGCAACACTTAAGTTTGTGACAGTCTTTTTTCCAAAGTCCTAGCTTGCTGCAATAATAGCAGAAATTAGGAGGACTTTGGTTTTGTCTGGGAAACTTCAGGTTTGGGAATCTTCATTTGATAGAGTTGAAAATTAAAAATTTCAGCAATCTTTTTCTTATATGACTCATCTCGAGTACAAGTGAGCTGATTTGCCAAGTTAACTAAATCTGGAGTGGACATAGTTTCTTGTTACACCCTGGTCCTTTTAGCTTAAAAAGAAAGATGCCAGTTCAGCATGTTAACAAACATAGAGTTAAAGACTACCCAAGTAGATTCAACATCTGAAGGAAGATGAGACTTTTCTCTGAAAAAAATCAGGTTGATTATAATAGCTATGAGATGTTTCATTGGATTTTTGTGTGCTAACCTGAACTTTGTTCCAATCAATAGGCTTAAGAAAAGCCACTCTAAGAGCTGGGTCAATTTCTCAAGAGAATGTTCTGGCTTCTTGCCAAAAGTTAGGAATTTGTTTTTCTAAATCTCTTTCAGGAAGTTCTCTCTGGACAAATTTCATCCAATGTTTAGCTTGACTCTCACCAAAAAGCATGTAAAGTAACAGACATAGATCAGAAAAAACAAACAAACAAAAAACAGGTTGAAAAGTTTGATAACCATGTTAAGTTCTTCAGCAAACCTGTGGAGAGGGTTTGGTCCTTTGTTACTTTTGGAAACTCTTTAATTATGGCTCACAATTTGGCCTTAGTCCAGGGAACATAAAAAACTTGGGGTTTGTTTGGCTGCTCAGAAGAGTTAACTTTAAAGGACAGGTTCTAATAAGTCCATAGGAGGAGGAAGTGGGGAAAGGTTTAGGGGAAAAAAAGAGAAATTTGATGAGAGAAATGGAATGAAGAAGCAGAAGTTATAGAGAAGGTGGAGACAGTGCAGAACAGAAAGAGAAAGATGGCGGTGGAGGGGGGCCTGAGCACAAATATGGAGGCCATGCATCTGGATAAAAAGATCTGGGGCAGGGGGACGGAGAGAGAGGCCTCAGAAGCCATCTTGTCTTCAACTATTTGTTTGCCTCAGTTAATTTGAAAATTGTATTTTGCAGAGAGACAATTTTAGATGTCTGATAACACCTGGAAGCCTTGAAATACCAATTGAAATAAGCATCCCATTCAGTTCTGACAATTTTAGAGCCATGGCTGTCTAATTTAGGTTTAAGAAAAGTACGTTTGGGGAGTTCAAAAAGTTCCCCATAATAGAGATCAATGTTCTACATTACTTTTGGTTAAGTAGGTCCATTTAGATAGAAATTTGCATGAGGAGGGACTATTGTTTTTATTCATAAAACCAGCTGGAGTCTCTGAAATGAGAGGGCAAGATCAAAACTTTTAGATAACTTGGATTCCATTTCTTAGAGGTTTTACTCTAGAGAAAAAAAAAAGAAAAATCCTAAACAGCATAGTTTCAGTAGGAACAGCCTGGTTCCAAAGGAATCCGACCAAAGGCTTAGCACACATTTCCAATAGAAGCAGCCCAGTTTCAAAAGAGTCAGGTCAAAGTGCCAAATGAGTACTCACAAAACAGGCAAAGCCTTTAACAGAAGGGACAAAGCCTTCAAAAAAAAAAAAAAAAAATCAGGTCCCTTAAATAAAGACTGGAAAGTTTTAAAATGCAAATAGAGCAGAGCCCCAGGATCTGCAAAAAAAAAAAAAAAAAAAAAACCCCAGTGAGTTCGAACACAATTTAGATCCAACTACTACTTTTTTCTAAACTTGTGAGTTTTGTATTATTATATTGTTACCAAAAAATAGGATTCGCCTCCTGGTGGGTGTCAGCCAAATGGCACAACCATTTGTTGTGGGGAATGAAGGGTGGGGAGAAGGAAGTATTTATTACTAGCAGCAAGTACAGAGAATTCTGGGGATCTTTCTCCCAAGGAAGTTTCTTTCTGAACAGCGAAATAGGGCAACTTTTAAGCTAAGGGTACATACATACTCATGAAGGGATTTGAGCAGAGGAGAATTCAGTATAGAATTGGGGTAAAGTTTGACAGAATCCAAGTTGTAGTTGATGGAGTTCAGAAAGGGTCAACATCATCATTTCTTAGGTTCCAGCTGATTAAGTGATTGAGTCCTCAAGAGGATTTCAATTCTGCAAAAATGTGTTTCTGGTTAATCTTTACCATTGTGACAGTCTTTACAACTGATTTATTATCATTGTTATTGTTATTTCTCTTGCCTGATAACAAGAATTAGTTTGTTCTTCTAAGATTATTAATTACTGAGACCTGTCCAAGAACAAGCGTTGTGGCCAAGCTTCGATCACCAAAATTGCTTTTCTTACATCAAGAAATCCTTATCTGGTTTTCTCTCTTCAGGGACCCCTACCCTATCTGCTTCTTGGCTAAAAGTTCAGAGCCATAAGGTCTCTGTTTGTGTCTGCCTGTACATTTATGTATGTCTATGTATGTTTAGGTATGTGATATTTTTCTACTTCCAATGATATTGCCAAAGTTAATTTTTAAAGAACTCTATTTGATTGGCTTAAAGACAAACATTTCTATACATTAGAAATACTCTCAAAAATAGAGACTAACTCAAATAGTTTTCAGAATTAAAGACCATTCCTGCACGTGAGTTAGTCTAATACGAAAGAAAAGCTTTCTAGAGTGATTTCATTTCCTTCACACTGTAACAGATATGTAGGTGCAGTACTATAGCAACACAGAAAATGAAAACATCTTCTTACCAAAGTCCAGAAAAAGTGAAAAGCAGAGATGATATTTGAGAAGAACCTTAATATGTAACCAGAACACTCCCAGAAAGTTAAGTGGTAATGGACATTTGAGGCCAATGAGACAAATTTTACAAAGTTCAGTGCCACAAAACAGCCAAGAATGTTTCAGAAAACACTTACAATTCTGTGTGACAAGTTTTTTACAATAGGTGATAGCAGAGGAGAATGGGGAAGTACTGCTGAATAAGAGATGTGGCTGGAGAGCTTAATTATTGAGGATTAAATGTTGCAAGTAAAATAAACTAAAGTTAGTTTCACGAAAAGGGAGACTGTGCAAAGGGGCAGGTGTTTATTACAAGGATAAATAAGAGTATCTCTCAGAACCCAAAGGTAGGAACAACACTTGGTCTCAATAAAACCTGGAATCAAGATCTTGAAGGTCAGGAGTTAAGGGAATACTCCATTTCTAATACTATTTCTGCTCCTCCCTGGTCATGTGCTTTATTCTACTTTCTAGTTAACCTTAGTTCTCTGTGAACATGTGGTAGCCAGAAGCTGACTGGGTACATACATAACACTTCCAGCCACCTCAATCTCCAATTCAACACCACAGCAAAGAAAGATCTTCCTCTAAGCTGAATTAGGTATCTGTTCTTCATTTAACTATTAATAACTGCACCCAGAAGCATGAGGTTTTCAAGGTGTCCACTATAAGAATAGATTTGTATAAGGTCTTGGGAAAAAATTATATATATACCTTGATGAAAAAAATTAGTTTATTTTGTAGGGAAAAAGAGTAAAGGTGAAGATTTTCAAGCAAGAAATCAAATATGAAGGACTCCGCTGGCGGTCCAGTGGCTAAGACTCTGAGTTCTCAAGACAGGGGGCCCAAGTTCAATCCTCAGGCAGGGAACTAGATCCCACACGCTGCAAGTAGAAATCCCATGTGCTGCAACCAGGACCCAGCAAATCCAAATAAAATAAATAAATAAAACAAATATTAAAAAAAATCAAATATGATTGTATATATCTTTTAGGAGGACCCTGTTGGTGGTCAGGTTTGACTGAAAGAGAGAAGAGCTACCAGGTTATTTTGTTCACTGTTGTATATGCTGTACCTGGCATACTTCCTGATGCAGAGGAGACTCTCAATAAATATTTCATAAGTAAGTGGATAAAGAATGACTTTGGTGTTTATCCTGAACAACAATGGAGAATGGTGTCATTTATTCAGATAGAGCCGACAGAGAAGTCTGGCTGTAGATGGGGTGATGTTGGAGAGCGGAAAGTGAAGGTGTTGGGGGTGGTGGTGAAGAGACTGATACATCAACTTAACTGGACTAACAGATGCCCTCAGAGCTGCAGAACATTAGTACTGGTTGTATCTGTGACGGTGTCTCTGGAAGAGACTAGCGTCTGATCCAGTAAACTGAGTAAAGATTCATCTTTACCAGTGTGATTGGGGTCTTAATCGAACAAACAGGTGAAGGAACGGTGAATTTCTTCTTGCTCATCTTTTCCTGCTCTCAGATATCAGAGGAAGTGGTTCTTGGGCCTCAGACTTGAAGACTAGAGATGTATCCCCCCACACTCCTTCTCAGGCTTTCAGACCAGGACTAAAATTTAACATCAGCTCTCCTAGCTCTCCAGCATTCAGACAGCAGACTGTGGGACTTCTTGACCTCTGTAACCATATGACCAATTCCCATGATAAATCTCCTCTTCCATATATTTATACATAGCCTTTTAGCTTTGTTTCTCTGTAGAACCCTTAATAACACTGATTGTCAGTCACTCAGCTACTCTTTGTTCATGTGAAGTTTGAGTGGCCGGGTAGACGCTCGGGTGGAGATCTCAATTCAACAATGGAACGTTTAATTCTGGATCTTGGGTGTGAAGTCTTGGCAGACAACAGATGTGAAAAACTAGAGGATTCTATCGAGATAAGTGAAACTTAGTGACACTGACTTCTGTAATGTATCTATTGGATTAAAAAATTAGAAGTTATTTTTTTTATAAAGTCCAATAGACATTCTTGATTGCTGGTCATTCCTCCAAACAGTGATTCAGAAATTGATGCTTTTTGTATCTTGAGGCTATACCATTCCCTAGAGCCTCTGATATCTCTGCTAGATCTTGTGTATTCAGCCACATAATTGAGGTGAATAGAGAGAGGATTATGTAGGAAGTATTAAGGGCTAGGCTTGGCAGTGGTATATAATACTTCCTTGTATATTTTATTAACTCTTACACAGTAGTATAGGCCTACTTAACTTCAAGGGAGAATGAGACTTGTGGTCTAAGTTGTATGCCTAGGAAATAGGAAATACGTTTGGTGAGCAGTTTCTGCCAGGGCATGATGGTGCTTGGAGTTTAAAATCACCTCAAGGGATGCTACAGAAAGAAGAGAACCCAGAGCCAAAGGCAGAGGCTTCAGGCAGCCTAACAGTTAAAGGGCTGGTAAAGGAGGAGCTGGCAAAGGAAACTGAGAAGGAATGCCAGACAGTTTAAGAGAAGTGATATCATCTAGTCCAGAAGAGAAAGTATTCATTGGGGAACTAGCATTTCACCTTACTAAACTCTCTGAGTATCTGTGTTGCAATATTTTAAAAATCCGACTGAGCGACTTCACTTTCACTTTTCACTTTCATGCATTGGAGAAGGAATTGGCAACCCACTCCAGTGTTCTTGCCTGGAGAATCCCAGGGACAGGGGAGCCTGCTGGGCTGCCGTCTATGGGGTCGCACAGAGTCGGACACAACTGAAGCGACTTAGCAGCAAGGGAAGGTTTTATATATATTAAAAAATCTATTCAGAATTTTACTTTAACTTTTATAATTATTATTTGGTTGATTGAAATTAGAAATTAAAGAAAAAACTTGTTCTTTAACTTCCTTAATTTCTGCATATGTATCTTATTCAATTTATAAATCTAATAAATTTTAACAATAACTCTGGGATCTTTTATAGTTTTAGTATTATGTTTACACACTTAGTTAATTAAATACTATTAAACATTTTAAACAGCATTTATACATGTAATGTATTCTGTTAATTTTTAGGCAATTCAATCATCTAACAAATCTTATCAGGAACTTAAAATTAATTCTCATCAGTCTAAAATTTTAATTTGTAATTATGGAGAATATTAACTTCTTTTACATATTTCAGAAAAAAACTGCATATAAAGATAGTAGGTAATTGAATTATTCAATTATATAGCTTGTATTAGAATCAAGTCTAATTGAATAGACCAAATTCTCTTAAATATCACAAACCACAGTTTTGAAATACTAAGTAATTAATGGAATAATACATAATCTGATTACCTAAACATTTCTATGTTTAAATCTAAATATTCTAGAGTTTAAAATCTACTTTCTCAAAAATGAAACATTGGTGTCATTTCAAAGATTCTTCAAGGATACTCTTACGTGTTTGGCATATTTACCTGAAATGCTGACCAATACACTGTGCCTATAATGCTCTATGTGTAGTTACTATAGCAACTCATATAACAGTCTTGTAGATCTAATAACCAACAGAGATTACATACTTGGGTTTAGATTGTACTTAATTTTTCTTCTCACAAGGCTTTGCAACCTGTTTTTGCCAAAGTTCCAGGAGTAAGAAATCCGAACTGAAGCAAAGAAAAATCTTATTAGTTTGGTGTTTGTGACCCAGACCAGTTCTTGGCCCTTGGTGTTAATTTTAAGAAATGCTTTTCAGATTGAATAAAATACCTTTATGAGCATATAATAGTAAAGGACAAAAATACTTTTTCTCATTACTGAATTAAATAATAGATAGATTGTATTTTGTACCATACTCTTGATTGTTTAAAAGAGTTTTGTAACTAGGTAATAACTAATCATCTAGTAGTTGCTGTACACTTCATTCATTTAAAAGCTTTTATTGTATAAGTATTATGTGACAAAGACTTCCCAGGTGGCGCTAGTAGTAAAGAACTTGGCTGCCAATGAAGGAGACATAGAAAGACCCAGTTTCAATCCTTGGGTCAGGAAGGTCCCCTGGAGGAGGGCATGGCAACCCACTCTGGTATTCTTATCCCAGAGAATCCGATGGACAGAGGAACCTGGTGGGTTACAGTCGATAGGGTGGCAGAGCTGGACACGACTGACGTGACAGCATGCACGCATAATGTGAGAAGCGCTCTGCCAGGCCCAACAGGCGGAGTTTTCAGTCGAGAGATGCTGTAAGACTTGGTAACTAATACAGATGCAAATACTACGTTTTCATGTACAAACACTATACTTGCGTGTGCTATGTTTCCTTCATTTAATATTTCTATTCTAAATATATTATTTCATGCACTGGGAGATGAAGGGGATGGTCAGGTCACATTTTAGTTTATCTTATTCACCTACCTACAAAGTTATGCCACACAATTTTTGTGTGTATGGATGGGCATATGACACTATGAAATATTTCAAGGTATTCTTCAAACAAACACTAATGAGGTTAATATGAATCATTAGGTATAAATGTGCAGCCCATAATGCTTCCTGAACATCAGCTGTTGCTATTCTTCTTGGCTCATAATCTTTGCTTTCTGGTATTGTAATTTATCTTTCTGTTTAGGCCCTATCTTCCCCCTTTGAATAAAGTTCTTCAGTAATAGAAATCATCTCTCATATCTCATAATTGCTTCAACTCTTAGTATAATGTCATCCAATCATTCAAAAGGATGTTTCTATATATGAAGCATTGTGATAACTCTGGAAAATAGATGGGAACATGATATTGTTCCTGGCACCAAGAAGCTTAAAACCTGAAAGGGAATAAGAATAAAATGTGCAACAAAAGCCTAACACATAAAATTAAGGAAAACTAGAGATCAGTGTATTCAGAGAAGGCAATGGCACCCTACTCCAGGACTCTTGCCTGGAGAATCCCATGGATGGAGGAGCATGGTGGGCTGCAGTCCATGGGGTCGCTGAGAGTCGGACACGACTGAGCAACTTCACTTTCACTTTTCACTCTCATGCATTGGAGAAGGAAATGGCAACCCACTCCAGTGTTCTTGCCTTGAGAATCCCAGGGACGGGGGAGCCTGGTGGGCTGCCGTGTATGGGGTCGCACAGAGTCGGACATGACTGAAGCGACTTAGCAGCAGCAGCAGCAGCAGAGATCAATGTGTTAGTAGCAAATGTCTATGAATATCAAGAACACAACATAAGTGTTTTTAAGCAGGCTCTTAAGAGAAAATATTATGAATATAAAAGTGGAAATAAGAGTTGTATTTTGCAACTTGCAAAATGTAAATTGAAACTTGCAAATTGCAAATAGAGGAGTGCATTTGCAATTTTGAACACTTTCAAATAAAGCATTATTAAACAAATTTTGTATTTGTTTTTCCTTGGGAATTTGTGAATCATAATAAATGTGTGGAGGAAGTAAGTGGTTCAGGGTTGGGGAGAGTATCGTATGAAATCAATGCTTTTGAAAACTCAAATAGGCACCCAGGCAAGGTATAGGGATGACAGACTCATCATTTGTCACTAGGTGACGTATTACATAGTGAATTAGCAAGCAAAAGGCTTTCCTTTTTAGCATTAAAATTGTTCTTCAATCATTCATTTATTTGTTTAATGAATGCATATTTATCAAATTGTTATTTTGTGCCAAATATTATGCATATAAACATGTGTCAAATAAAGTACCTGACCTCGAAAAAGATCACAATATTCAGGAAGATAGACATATAAACACAGTTACAATACAGAATGATAAATGTTATAATCAAGAGAAATAAGCGCATGTTCCACTGGATTTTGGACTTTTCTACAAGTCTTTATATAAAGGTCATCTATAATCTTTCCTCAATAGTCAAAGAAAGAAGTATAATGTGATCCAACACTTATCAAAGAAAACACGTGTGTTTTTGTAGGGGAGGGAGTAATTTAACTTCACTAAAGCTTAGTTTCTTCAGCTATAAAATGGAAATAATAAAAATGACAATAGAAAAATCTAGTGTGGCTTGTAAAATCACTTCTTAGAGATTTCAAATTCTTTTGGGCAAAATCTTGGTAATCAAATAAAATTACCTTTCAAAGCATATAGTAAGTGCTTACCATGTAGAATGTGCTCATGATATTAATTAGTCATTAATTACTCATAAAAGCTTCGTCTTTCCCGCTAAACTGTATGCTTCATGAGGGGAGAAGGAGTCCTTTCTATAAGATGACAAATTATCATTTGTTCTCTGATTTCTCAAATGTAGCTTACCTCATTGTAAAGGGTATTAACTAAATTGTCATGTAGTTCTTATATTGTTCAAAAACACTTCTTGTATTTAATAAATATAATTTGCCTCATTTACAGTCACATATAACCTTCAGAACATCTTTATCAACAGTTCTTAATAATGTTATTAGATGATCCTATTTCTTTTTTTTACAAATGAGATGATACATTATGTCACTCTTGAGGATTTAGGGTTTAGACAGGACCAGAACTGAAGCTTATGTCCAAGTCTTCTGACTTCAAGCCCAGTGCTCCTCCCAATATAAGCAGAGCTCTTAGCAAATATATCCCATGTTCAGTGCAGACAGGACAGCGATTTAGAGTAAGATAAGCATTGGATTATGTTTCAGCTTTGTCACTTTGAGTAATTTATTCCATCTAATTAAATTTCAGTTTTTCTATGTGTAAAATGAAAAAAGTGATAGTATCAACTATGAAATGTACCAATGATTAAACAAGTTAAGGTGTGTATAAAGTGTCTCGTTTGGAAAGTGCTCAGTGAGTATTTCTTCTACCATTCTTGGTTAGATTTGACAACAAGAACATTAGGCAATATTCAAGAAATAAAAGGTATTGTTAGAAAGATATTAAGGGTTAGGATTAGGGTTCCCTAACCCTAACCTGTCCTAGGTCATCTAGTAGTTGACTCGGTTCACTGTTGACATTTTAATTCTCCCATATCTCTTTACTTAGCTCAGAAATTCTTTATATAAAGTACCTGAGATTCTCTACCATCTAGCCCTGTCTGTCCTCACTCTCTGCCTTTCCCAAAGTAAACTGTCTGCTTTTCCTTGACTACCCCTCCCGCAGCTTCCAGGGCCCCAAGTTTTTTGTTATCTCCAGCAGGTTCAAGCTCTGCTATTTCCTGGATTTGTTAAATACAATGTTCCCATTAAGCAGTCCCAGCTAAAGGCCATGAATGCAGTTTCCCTTGCAGATTTTAAGAACATCATTGATTTTTATAAAGCCTGTGGTTATTGTCATCCTTTAAATACCAACTGTTTATTTAGCTTATATGCAGAGTACATCATGAGAAACGCTGGACTGGAAGAAACACAAGCTGGAATCAAGATTGCCGGGAGAAATATCAATAACCTCAGATATGCAGATGACACCACCCTTATAGCAGAAAGTAAAGAGGAACTAAAAAGCCTCTTGATGAAAGTGAAAGTGGAGAGTGGAAAAGTTGGCTTAAAGCTCAACATTCAGAAAACGAAGATCATGGCATCCGGTCCCATCTCTTCAGGGGAAATAGCTGGGAAACAGTGGAAACAGTGTCAGACTTTATTTTTCTGGGCTCCAAAATCACTACAGATGGTGACTGCAGCCATGAAATTAAAAGACGCTTACTCCTTGGAAGGAAAATTATGACCAACCTAGATAGCATATTCAAAAGCAGAGACATTACTTTGCCAACAAAGGTTCGTCTAGTCAAGGCTATGGTTTTTCCTGTGGTCATGTATGGATGTGAGAGTTGGACTGTGAAGAAAGCTGAGCACCGAAGAACTGATGCTTTTGAACTGTGGTGTTGGAGAAGACTCTTGAGAGTCCCTTGGACTGCAAGGAGATCCAAACAGTCCATTCTGAAGGAGATCAGCCCTGGGATTTCTTTGGAAGGAATGATGTTAAAGCTGAAACTCCAGTACTTTGGCCCCCTTATGCGAAGAGTTGACTCATTGGAAAAGACTCTGATGCTGGGAGGGATTGGGGGCAGGAGGAGAAAGGGACGACAGAGGATGAGATGGCTGGATGGCATCACTGACCCGATGGACGTGAGTCTCAGGGAACTCCGGGAGTTGGTGATGGACACAGGGAGGCCTGGGGTGCTGCGATTCATGGGGTCGCAAAGAGTCGGATACGACTGAGCGACTGATCTTATCTGAACAAGGGTAAAATTATGTGCGATGTAGCACAGTCAGACACGACTGACGCGACATAGCGGCAGACTTGCCAGGTTAATTCAACAAAGACTGATTTTCACGCCCACAACGTAATAGAGTGCCAAGTGCAGCTGGGATATGAAACAAGATAAAGTCTCCGCCTTCAGCAAATACCAGTATCATTTCTTTAAAAAAATGGCTCTGTAATGTAAAGGCAGGAATAATTTCCTAATAGTTTATTAATATCAGTGATCTTCACTAGGAAAAACTGCAGAGCGGTAACTCACATTGACATCAAAATTCACTCCCTGAATCCAAATCAGTGCCAAAATAGGGCACTACCGTTTTCTACTCGATTTTCCTCATTCATTTCAGTTCAGTGCAGTCGCTCAGTCGTGTCCGACTCTTTGCGACCCCATGAATTGCAGCTCGCCAGGCCTCCCTGTCCATTACCAACTAATTACAGGGCTGTAATAGTATTTAATGGGGCTCCCGTGATGGCTCAGTTGGTAAAGAATCCGCCTGCAATGCAGGAGACTCCGGTTCCATATCTGGGTTGGGAAGATACCCTGGAGAAGGGACAGGCTACCCACTCCAGTATTCTGGCCTGGAGAATCCCGTGGACCATACAGTTTACGGGGTCGCAAAGAGTCGAGTGGGATCTCAGGTCCGAGAAAAAGTTCTTGAGAAATAATTTAGTCTACCAACTAGCCTGGAAAATGTATTTTCATAGACAGAAAAAAAATAGAGGACCCTTCCATTGAATTCCGCGCGAAGCAGTTTTCTTTCTGTCCATAGGACTGTGGCCTGGGAGTGCAGAAAGGAGAAGCGTTTGTCCTCCGCTTCCTCCTTCCCTTTGTTCCTCCTTTTCCTTTCATTTTAAAATAAGGGCTAGAAATCCTCAAGCCAAACTTTTTCTCTTTTTTTAAGCACCTCTCCGCGGAGTAGGGGTTTGCTCCCGGACGGCTCCGCCTCTCGCTCTCCCGGATTGGTTGAGAGTCCAGCGGACTGAGTCTCGGGGGCGGGATCCGCGGAGCCCGGGCGGGGAGCGCACTCCCGGCGGCCCGGCTGATCCGCGCTGGGCGGGGGAAGGCGCCCTTGCCCAGCCGCCCACGAGGCTGCAGCGGTGCCGCCGCACGGTCCCGGAGGCCCCGCCGCCGCGCGCCGTGATGTGGAACCCGCTTCACGAAACCGACTCGGCCTCGGTGGCCTGGCGCCGTCCGCGCCGGCTCTGCGCGGGGGCCGTGGTGCTGGGCGCCGGCCTCTTCGTCCTCGGCTTCCTCTTCGGTACGAGGGGCAGGACGGGGGTCCGCGCCATGCTCGGCCCCCGCCCGGCCGGCTGCCCCGCGGCCCGCGGGGCTCCGGGGCCCCCTGCCGCGGGGGATACTGCTGCTGGGCTCCGGGGCGGGGATCGGGCTGGGGGGCGTGCGGACCAGCTCCCGCGAGTTAGGTGGGACTTAGTTGCCGGGGACGGTGCACGTTTGCGTTCTGGACGGGCTGCTGTAGGACAGGCACCCAGGGTCAGGAGAGTGCAGAAACCCTGAAACTGAACTTGAGAAAGTTCCACCGGCTGCAGGCCTGCGAGAAATCGGCACCTTTCCGCAGGATCTGGGGGGCATTTGCTAGATCGTCCAAGAAGCTTTGTAAGAAACGACTCCTACCTCTTTGGGGTCTTTATCTAGTCTTGTGCCTGAGACTGCTTCATGTGTACAGTGAGGAGAGCGCTGGGCATTGCCTCTCGGCAGCCCCTTTCTCTCTTTTTGGAAGTAAGTAATAGAGGAACAGTTAGTAACTGGCTGACCTTATTGTCAGTGCCCTGAGCAGAACTTTAACAGCAGTGCTTTCAAGTTTTCCCCTGTGTACTAACTTGCAGACCTAACCCAACTCTCCAAGGTAATCAGTGAGCAAGGCTGAGATTTTTCTTAAAGACTGTGCAACTTCTTCCTGACCTTGAGCAAGTGAGGAAATCTGTTAGCCTTATTTGTCAGTCTTTATAAGAACAATAGCTGTAACTTACTGGGAGTAGTAAATTGGCACTTTATTCTTTCCTGGGGAGGAGATGCTTCTAATTGTACTTTAATGCACAAGACTAGTGTAAGGTATCCCCAGGTAGTTTACCCCTACTATGAATTCTGGGCTCCCTTTCTGGGATTTAGAAGACCAGGGCATAAACTTGCTAGGAATAGTAGTTTAGTCGCTAAGTCATGTTCGAGTCTTGCAACCCCATGGACAGAGGAGCCTGCCATGGGATTCTCCAGCATAGAATACTGGAGTGGGCTGCCATTTCCTTCTCCAATAAACCTGCTAGATTGGCTCGAACTCAGTCTCTTTTTGCTTGCTTTGTGCCCTTTGAACCACATTGTGCTCATAACTAATGTGGATATCAGGGTTGCTGTGAGGCTTAGGTGAGATAAGTGTGCTCATTAAGGACACCGGCCACCTTGAGTTTCAATTGTCTCAACTGAAAACGTGGGAAATTCACTCGGCAAGATTAGCACGAAGATTAGGATCTTATGTGTCTTTTTTTTTTTTTTTTTTGGCCACGATGGGTCTTGCTGTGCTCGAGCTTTCTAGTTGCCAGGAGTGGGGGTCACACGGCTCAATAGTTGGACCTCTTGGCCTCTAGGCTCAACAGCTGTGGCACTGAGGCTTAGTTGCCCCTGGCATGTACCGTCTCCCTGAACCAGGGATCCAGCTTGTGTCCCCTGTGTTGGCAAGTGGATTCCCGTCCACCGTACCACCAGGGAAGTCTTTTCTGTCTTTTAGAAGCATTTTGTGCTTCTTAGTGTTGCCCTTGGGCTTCCCAGGTGGCTCAGTGGGTACAGAACCAACCTGCAATGCAGGAGACTCGTGTTAAATCCCTGGGTTGGGAAGATCCCCTGGAGGAGGGCATGGCAACCCACTCCAGTATTCTTGCCTGGAGAACCCCGTGGACAGAGGAGACTGCAGGCTACAGTCCACGGGGCTGTAAAGAGTCAGACACGACTGAAGTGACTGAGTGTGTACCCAGTGTTGCCCTGGCCCCATACAGTGGCTTACACAGAGTGCGTTCTTTATTAATGTTAATTTTTCCCTAGGATTCTCTGCTCCTTCCCTCCCACAGGCCTCCATCCTCTTTATCCAACTCATTTTTCAGATCTCTATTCAAGCATTTCATCCCCCGTGTGCCCTGATCTTAAAGTCGTTTCCAAGTCCCTTTTTTTTTTTTTAAACATACTGGTGGAACTGTATTTCCATTTGCTGCCAACCATTTATTTCAGTTCACATGTATATATGCATGTGTGTAGCATGTATGTGATTAATAATTGGAAAGCTCCATAAAAGCTAGCTGGGTGGTTTTGGTAACCATTTATGCACAAATCATATCATCTTTCATGAAGCCAACTACAACGGATCATGGTCTTGGGCGAACTGCCTGCCCGTTGCCTCTAGCCTCTGTCTTGCAGAGATGTTGGGTGTCTTGCAGTTTCATTGTAGCTCTCTGAAGTTGGACTTCTCAAGCCTGCCTTCAACTGGAAGCACAGAATATTTTATCACACTTTGTTTTAGTGTCAGAACCAGAACAGATTATAAGACTGAATTGCCTTCAACTCTTTGAAATGATTTATGTACGTGAAATATATTCATAATTCATTAAACATCTACTAAATCTTTCTTCTGGGTCAGCAGAGGAGTAGTCACTGGGGATAGAAGCTTGAAGGAGAAAGAAGGTGGATCTCCTTTAGGCTTTCCTTTTCCCCATTAGTATATTTAATTTTAGTATATTTAATTTTAGTGCTAATATCATAAAGCATTTCTTAGAATAACAGCAATACATAATGAAATTGGATTAAAAATATATTGTGACTGATTTGTAATTAAGTCTGTCTGCATGATTTTTTTTCCGATGGAGGTAGGCAAGAGAAAACTTCAGGAAATCTCAGTTAATGCCAGAGGTCATGGACAATTTGTGTTTTACGTATGATAAATAAAATAATAAGGAAAAATATGCTCTGTCTGTAATCTTATACCCCATTCCTATATTTGTTTGTCTTTTGCAGGATGGTTTATAAAGTCCTCCAGTGAAGCTACTAACATTCCACAGCATAATGTAAAGAAAGCGTTTTTGGATGAGTTGAAAGCAGAGAACATCAAGACCTTCTTGTAGTAAGCAGATACTTCAAAGTTTATATCAAGTTGAAAAATTTTGTTATTCTGTTTAGAAGCTTGATCCATTATTTCATAAACAGAAACTGACTTAAAAAAAAAGTCTTACCCTCAGCTGAACTTTATCATGATAGATGTTTTAAAGCAGGTGTCAGCATACTTTTCCTGTAAAGAGCCAGCTTAAAACATAGTTTGCTGACTCCTGTTTTAGAGGAAGATAATGTATTTAAGTCAAAAGAATAAATTTGGACTTTGAAGTCAGACATTGACAAGTTTAAATTCCATCTTTGCCTGTTGATATTAACATAACTGAGTGAATATGTAACCTTCCTGAGCTCTCATTTTCACATCTGTAAAATGGGAATAGTGATACTGTTATGATGAGCATGAAATTAGAGAGCATATGTGTGACCTAGTGTAAAAACCTGCTGCCTATTTCCTGAAATAGCTATCCCTGGTATGGAGAAAAAGAGTAAATGAATAAATTTAAAAGGTATTTTCAAGACAACTAAAAATAAAACACTTTTAATGAGTAATTGATTGGAATACTTAGACTCTTTCAAAACAAAATACTTGAAGTCCTGATAATGATTAAAGGATTCCTTTATGAATGCAAGTTATGCTATGCTATGCTATGCTAAGTCGCTTCAGTTGTGTCCGATTCTGTGCGACCCCATAGACGGCAGCCCACCAGGCTCTGTCATCCCTGGGATTCCCCAGGCAAGAATACTGGAGTGGGTTGCCATTTCCTTCTCCAGTGCATGAAAGGGAAAAGTGAAAGTGAAGTCACTCAGTTGTGTCCGACTCTTAGCGACCCCATGGACTGCAGCCTACCAGGCTCCTCCGTCCATGGGATTTTCCAGGCAAGAGTACTGGAGTGGGGTGCCATTGCCTTCTCCAATGCAAGTTATAATTTTATATAAAAACAGGCAAGTGAACAGATAGATAGATAGGCAATGCAGCAGACCTGGGTTTGATCCCTTTGTTGGGAAGATCCCCTGGAGAAGGGAATGACTACATTTTCCAGTATCTTGTCTAGAGAATTTATGGATAGAAGAGCCTGTTGGGCTGCAGTCCATGGGATCTCAAAGAGATGGACATAACGAGGCAACTAACACCAGAGAGAATATACACATAGTCTTTAAAATTAAAAGTATGAATAAAATTTGCTAGGGCATCTGTCAAGTCTTTATAAGGGCCATTTCTGGTGAGAGATATGGAATTAAAAAAATTTTTTTGTGGAAATTTTTCTGCCTCTTCCATGTCTTTTTCTGTAGTTATATATAATAGATGTAATGAAAGTGGGAGTCTGGCTAGACATAATCTTCACTCCTAGACAGGTGCTACCTCTGCTTCCTTTTTCCTTTTCTGACCTGTGACATGGTTGTTGTTATTCAGTCGCCAAGTCGTGTCTGACTCTTTCGGACCCCACAGACAGCAGCACGCCAGGCTTCCTTGTCCTTCACTATCTCCCAGAATTTGCTCAAACTTATGTCCATTGAGTCAATGATGCCATCCAACCATCTCATCCTCTGTGATGTGGAGTGACCAGCAAAGAAGAAAAATGAATATCTTCTCACTTTCTGGGCCCTCAGCTTTTTGCTTATTCTCCATGGCCTTGACCAAGATCTTCTGTTTATACTGCCAAAATCTTGGCTCTCTGTGTAGCAGTGATGAACAGAAATATGGAGACAGTTATGGGGGAGGAAAGAGTGACTTTATTTCTTTGGCAGGCAGAGGGGGAGTACCTCAAGAATGGTGCTCCTCTCCCTGGAGAATAGTGTAGTGTGTAGTGTTAGTCGCTCAGTCCTGTCCGACTCTGTGACCCCATGGACTATGACCTGCCAGGATCCTCTGTCCATGGGGATTCTCCAGGCACGAATATTGGAGTGGGTAACCATTTCCTCCTCCAGGGGATCTTCACAACCCAGGAATCGAACCCAGGTCTCCTGCCTTGTAGGCGGACTCTTTACCATCTGAGCCACCAGGGAAGCCCTGGAGAATGGAAGAGGTTAAACAGTCAGATAGGGTTATGTGACAAGGATCGAGGTATTAGCATTCTTCTGCCAACTGACAAGGTTAGGATGTATGCAGGGTCTCAGGTGGTTGGGTCTCCTAAACTTGATGAGTTTTTCTGGTTCCTTTAATCTCACCATATTTCAGGTGATTTCAGGTGATTTCTCTTAATTAGCAGCTGTTTGAGTCTGCCCTTTAGAACTCAGGGAAGGTCATGAAGGTAGAGTCTTGCCTAGAGAAGTGGGGGACAAAAAGGCCTCCATGCCTGAAACCCCACAGGGCCCTGCTTGGCATCATTTAGAACTCAAGAATTTTCACCATTAACACAAAAAGAGATGAACAGAACCTCCACTCACCCCTCCAAGGGCCACAGAATCTCCAGAAGCCTCCTGAACTCCCCCTAATTCCAGTTTGCCATTTGTCCATTGGAGCTGTTCAGTCTATTTATACCCTTAGGTCAGGGGTCATTAAAGGCTCAGATCTGTCTTTTCCCCTTTTCTAACCCTTCGCTTTACTGCTAGTTTCTCTACTGTTTCGAAGTTACCTGACTCTGACTGGAAGGATTAAGGAGGGACTGCCTTTTCGGTCTCCCTTGGCGTGCAAGGTTGTCCTGTGTTTTCCTTTTGTTTTGTAACACCTGGTAAAAGTCTCAGATTTGTTCATTATTTTGCATTCTTCTTCCACGCTTTCTGAAAGACAAGGTTATTTTAGAGGAATGTTTTAGAATTTCACTGATCTGCATTTGAAAACCAGTTCTACCTTTCACTGGTTGTCTTTAAGTCACCTAATGTCTCTAAGCATTGTTCATTCGTAAACCAAATGTAGTGTATTAAAATGTACATCAATAGCTCCCTTTATTAATTGAGATGACATAATGATACTTAGGACATATTTAAAGTTTTTTAGCCAGACAGAGATGTATGTGCCTATTTTTTAAATGCACGATGTTAGCTATTTTGGATAGTTAATAAATTATTCAAATAAATTAAAAAATAACTTGATATTCTAGTAGGTCAAGAAATTGTGACACACTTCTCAATTGATTAAAACAAAAAAACAGAAACTTCTGTTTATTACCAGTTGTCTCATTGAGCCTCAGATCTTTGTGTATTAGTGAGGTAGCAATTTTCTCCTTCTGTATGAATGAGAGGGCTTCTCTGATGGCTCAGAGGGCCAATAATCCTGTCATCTGCAATGCAGGAGACACTGGAGCCTCGGGTTCCATCCCTGGGTTGCGAAGATCCCCTGGAGGAAGAAATGGCAACCGATTCCAGTATTCTTGCCTAGAGAATCCCATGGACAGAGGAGCCTGGTGGGCTACAGTCCATGGGGATCTTAAAGAGTCAGACATGACTAAGCCACTAAGCACTCACAACGAATGAGAAATTTAAGACATGGCCAGGATCATACAACAAGACAGTGGCAAAACCTGTAGGACACCGATTTTGTGGCAATTGATTTTATTTATCCTTGGAAACACATCTTTTTTCCTACTCGTCATTTTTAGGATCAACTTTTCTTCAAATGAATCGATTCTAACGCTGATCATAGCATGCTTGTTGTATGTCGATTGATAACAACAAAACTTTTACCAGGAATTTCACTCATCAAGTTACCTGATGAAACTTGGGTCTGCTAGCCTGCTGCAATCTACTGACGCTGGGTTGAGGTGAAGGAGTACGGTGTTTATTATAGGGTGCCAAATAGAGAGAACAGACACCTCAAACTCAAATGACCGGAAATCATAGATGGCTTTCAAGGGGAGGGTTTTTAAAGACAACATTTGAGAAGCTGGTTGCAGCTCATGGACTTTCTTCTGATTGGTTGGTGATGAGGTAACCAGATGATGTTTCGGAAATCTAAATCATCAACTTTGTGGTTCTAAGTAGTCTCAGGTCTATGTCCTTGTGGTCAGCACGTAGTCACCATACTCCAGCTATGTGGGGTTCTCAGTTTCTGCAGAACAGCTCAAAGATATGTATCAGATTGTTATATTGTTTAAATTATCATTCCTTTTCTTGCTTTACCACTGTTCCTTTATTTCTGTATTCACTCACTTCCATAATGGTAATTGCTTGTGTCTGCTCTTTGGAACTCACGGAAGGCCTAGGAGATTAAAGCCTTTTACTACAAAATATAAACGGGGGGCACCGTGGGGCTTTTGTATCTGGGAGGGCCCTTGGAGGTACTGCTTGATTTCAATCTGCCTTTTTCTTTGACACTCCTTAATGCTGACAGGAATAGAGACCAAATGTGAAAAAGGAATAAAGTTTTTTGGATAGAGAGGTTCATCATGAATTTGGCAGGGGAATTTAGTTTTAGGGGAGTCATTTCGATAATAAAGTCTGATAATGATCTCCTGTGTGTGTGTCTGTGTGGGCAGGATCAAGCCTCTCATAACAATTCTTTCATGTAAGAATAGAGTTATAGCTATGACTTCAGGAAATTTGCAAACTTTGCATCTATTTTAGTTATGTTACAGTTTGGATTTGTGTAATAAGGAATAAAATAGCAACATGTTGGCTGTGTAATGTTTTCTTTCCAGGTCGATGAGGAGATGCATAGATGCCTCAGCTGCCTCTTAAAATTGTGTTCTTTTCATTACTTTATTTTGCAAATACACATTAGAAATCCTGTGTAGGGTTTTAAACTTCTAAATATTTATTGAATGAGAATTGTAATACTGTTTTTGTAAATAACAATTTAAATGATTTTACTCTAATTATAAAATTAATCCCAGGACTCCCCTTCCTCCCTTAGTTTTTTTAAGGGATTCAGCACTTGAAATTAGGATGACTATATCTATGTTCGTTATTCATTGTTTTTTTTTTTTTTTTTAAATCACTGTAAGAATGGAAGTAGATTGAGTTTAGAAAAACCTACATAATTAGAATGAGAAATTCATGAAGCTCAAGACATTTATAAGCTAGAAATGAATAAATGTCGTTTCATGACACATGATGCTTTGTCATATGGGATTTTTTTTCTTGAAACGATTTAAATTGAAAATAACAGTGAACTGAATCTTCAAGGAAACAACAAATTTCCAAGAAAGAGAACTTTAAAACAAAAGCCCCAGTATCTACACATACTAAATGAGAAATTAGTCTATTCTTGAAAATATTTGTGGTACCTAAAATTTTAGCCACATGGTTTGTTATTTGTTAAAGATATTCTTGGTCAGACTAATTCTCATTGTTGATTTTTAGTATTATACTTAGAATGCATGGTGATTGGAATACAAGCGATTCAGTTTGAGCTTGTGTAAATATGTCCAAATTACTTCTTAAAGAAGACAATTTAAAATGGCTGCTAACCAAAAGGTTTCTCGCTTTGCTATAATGTTCATTATTTTAAAATAAATGTAATTATCAGTAGTTCTTGGAATGTCACAGCTTGATCTTTGGCTGAAAATATTTTTTACTTTCCAATTATATTTTACAAGGTGAAATAAATAGATAATTCCATGAAAGTTCAAATATGCCTGAGTCTTAAGGAAAGAATAGAACACTTTCCTCATCTAATATGGAGAGATCCTCTACAGGTGTACACATATCAATTCTCTATGAAGATCAGTTTTTCTGATTTTTCTCTTGAATGAGTACAAATTATAACATGAAGATTTTAAAACACTTTAAAATCTATTTGATGTCATAATGGTACCACTTTGCTTTTTTAAGGTGTAGCATTTAAAAGTATTTTTTTTAAATGTAAATCTGCTTTATTTATTTGGTTGTTGACTTAAGACAAAGGCTGACTAAACAATTTCTAACTACTTTCAATTTTTGTTCAACAGTAATTTTACACGGATACCGCATTTAGCTGGAACAGAACAAAACTTCCAGCTTGCAAAGGAAATTCAAGCTCAGTGGAAAGAATTTGGCCTGGATTCTGTTGAGTTAGCCCATTATGATGTCCTGTTGTCCTATCCAAATGAGACTGTTCCCAACTACATCTCAATAATTGATGAAGATGGAAATGAGGTAAAAAGAAAGAAAAAATAAGCTCCCCCATCTTCTCTTTTGAAATGCCTTCTGTAAAAGAATGCCCTGTGCCATCTCCAAATGCTGATAGAAATTAGTATTGACACTTGTGAATGATGCCTTTAATGATCTTACTATTGGTGCCAACTCTTTCTTAATGATGTTTGAATATAACGTGGTGTTGAAAAGATTCTGAGAAATTGATGCTTGATGACAGTTGCTATTTTCTTCTTTTTAACTATTGTTCACTAACAAAATATGATATGTTAGTAAACTATGGCTAAATTAGATACACTTTTGATTGGTTCAGATGATAAAAGATCATGCATCAATTTGAGGATGCTAGGAAATTGAGAGATGTGTTTTTTGAGCCAGTAGGTTTTTATTGGTAATTCATGATTATATTTCCTTTGATCATGTATTCAGCTGTGTACCCAGAACTTGGGTGTGGGCATTTGGAAAGAAGAGAGTTTGGAGAGAAACACTCGAGAATTACATCTATGCTAAAAATTTACAGTCTTCTTTGCTAGTAAGGGCACATAATTGGAAAAGAAGATGATACAAGTAGTTGAGATATTTCATATCATGATGTATATTCAATATGAAAACTCATAAAATATAACTCATATATTCATCAGTATTTGCCTTAGAGCTACCACATCCATATCTAAAATAGCCCTTTTCCTCTAGATAGCTTTCTTGAGTCCCCTTCGCTGGAGCTTCTAAATTGCATATAGATTCAAATGTATCCAGTTTGATTGGTCAGCACAAAATATCATGTGATTTTTGTACATACAAATTTTTAATCACCTCCTCTTATTGACTAATGAATCAGCCTCTTCTTAATGATTAATATGCTATTTTGTAGTCAGTGATACAATCCCATGGTAAATTTCCTAATATGAGTTGAAACTTTACATATTCACTCTTTTTAAATTATAGTAGTTAATACAGTTTAACTTTTAAAAATACTGTCAAACCATTTCACAATTATAAAAATATTTTTAAGGTTGGTATGGGGAATACCAATATACTCCATAAAATTCCGTAGCCTTTATAAGTGGTGACATTATCTATATAATTATTAAAGAGTCTTTAAAAGTATATTTAGGAAGAGTATTTGATCACATAGTAAAATGCCAGTAATATTAAAAAATACGTGGAAACAGTGGGGGAGGGAGAGAGTGAGACGGATGGAGAAAGTAGCATCAACATATATACACTATCGGTTTAAGATGGACAGCTGGTGAGAAGTCCCTGTGTAGCACAGGGAGCGCAGTCTGGTGCTCTGTGATGACGTGTATGTATAATTAAGACTGATTTGCATTGTTGTATGGCAGAAACCAAAACTATACTGTAAAATTAAAAAAAGTATATTAAGGTTAAAAAAATACAAGGTTAAAAAAATGCATTAAACCAAATTTGATTTCTCAAGTTTGGTGATTGTATACAATGAGGAAAATAACAAACTTTCATTTTTCTTCTCTTTTCTTCCTCTTCACTTCCCAGTTTCATCCCTACCTTTGCTTTTATTCCATTTCATTATTTGTTTTTCCTATTATAAGCATTTATGAAATTTCTAAAGCCTGTCCCATAACATAAACATATAATTAGAAGTTTCATTTTGGAGGTTTTCCTGAATGGGGTTAGCTGCCAAAAGCTTATTAACTTTTTTGAAAGTTATATCATTAATTCAGTTTTGTTTTTATCCAGTTATACCTGCACATAAATATTCACACAGTTCTTCAAAGGGCCTTGCTTCTTCCCTATTTCCCTCTTCCCTGAGGGAATCACCGTTCAGCCCTGAGTTGATTTCTTTTGATATATACCTCTGTTTCTTTAAATGTTGTGCTTGTAGTGCTTGCGTTTCAGATTCAGGCATTTTCTTTTGACCTTGTGACAGTTCAGCTCTATTCTCACCCCTCTGCCCCAACTACAGATACTCTCTTACTGGGTCCCCATCTCCCAGATCAATTAATGTGACTGACCGTTCATAGCTAAGCTAGGTAAACTGCGAATTTTACTGTCCCGCATGGCACAGACATGTTCTCCTTCCCACAGACAACAAATACGATTAATATTTTATAGATTATACCAGAAATGTTTTCAATACATATTATGCATTATTTTCTCTTTATTTATGTAGGGACAATGTGCCATATAGATTGAACTATATATATATATATTGCCTTTTTATGTTGCAAAAGTTAAATAAAAATTTGTAAACCAAAATTATTTTACTTATACTCAGAATACATTGTTTGAGGCTATGTTAGTGAATGTTGGATAGTGAACATTGCTCACTGGTGTATTGTATGTCTTTGATGAAGTCACCCAAAAGAGTCATTTCCTTGACCATAAGAAACTTTTCCCAGTTGTTGGAATAACTCATAAACTGGATGTGAAGTCCACCTGCTCAGTGATGCTATAAAATTGAAGGTTGCCATAAAGGCAAATCAAGTGAGACCAGCTTGAATACTCCCTTGACTGAAAGACTTGCTGATGAGATGACTTTTTCTCAAGGTGGATTTTTATTGCACTTTAGTATAGTTTTGCTTAGAATTTTCCCCAGTGATTCAGTTCAGTTTGTTCTCTATTACAGATAAAAATTACAGGAAAAATGGAAGATGTGGGAATTTTTGAAGAGTAGTAGTTGATTTGGTTTCATTTTAGGTTCTGTCAGCACCTGAAGTAGGTAGCTCGTGCTTTAGTATAGTGTCAGCTCAGATTCTCTCTCCATCTCCCAGCACCTTTAAATTACTGCACTGGCCAGGACCTACAGTTTAATATTGAAAGGAAGTGAAGACAGCAGGTGTCCTTGACTTGAATGTCTTTAATGTTTCACCTTAATTTTGATATTTATGTCAGGTTACCTTAATTCAGGGCTTTCCAGGTGGCACTAGTGGTAAACAACCCACTTTCCAATGCAGGAGACATAAGAGACGTGGGTTCGATCCCTGGGTTGGGAAGATCCCCTGGAGGAGGGCATGGGAACCCACTCCAGTATGCTCTTCTGTCCCTGGGATCACAGAGATTGGAGACAACTCGATCGACTTAGCACAGCATGCACTAATTCACTTTTCAAGTTCACTAAGACTTTTTTGTCATGAATTTATATTGAATTTTATCAGAAATTTTTTCTTTTTCTAGATAACTTTTGAGATGAGCATATGTTTTCTTTTTCATAATGATAACTATAATGAATGATATAATATTAGATTAGTTTACATTTTTGAAATGTATAATATTAGTATGTAGTAGAGTTTTCAACTCATATCTGTATACATTTATTATATTGATAACATGTTTGGCCTGTATTTCTGCAATATGCTTATTTGATTATAATTTCTATATTATACTTATAAAATGAGTTTTTAATCTCTGAAATAGGTTGTATTGTATTTAAAAAATCTTTTAGTATTTCAGATCAAAGGAAAACCACTTGGTTTTGATACTTTGTTTTATGGAAGATTTTAAGCTACTGATTCAATTTCTTTTTTGTTATGGGACTATTTAGATTCGTTTAAAATGCACTGTTATGTCAGTTTTAATTTTTTTTAAATCCATTGTTCCATTTCATCTAAGTTTTCAATTATTGGCATAGTTCTTCCTAGAATTTTCTTACTATCTTTTTTGCAAGATCTATAGATAAGCCTGTTTTTCTACTCCTAATATTATTTATTTGTATTACTTTTTTTTCTTAAGTTCCCCTCTTACCTTCCTAGTCTCTATTTTGCTGTTCTTTGTAAATTTTCAATTGAATACTTGATTTATTGATGTTGGACCTTTATTCTTTTTTAATATGAGTATTTAAAACCGTACATTTCCTTCTAAGAACTACTTCAACTAGATCTCACAAGATCTGATTTTCTAAATTAACTACATTGTGATCAAATAATTGCAATTTGTATGACACTAATCCTTTGCAGTCGTTTCTTTAGTCTATTGTGTCATCAATTTTTATAAATGTTCTCTTGTTATTTGAAAAAAATATTTTCAGTTGTTGAGTTTAATAATTTTATATTTGCTTATTAGTTAAAATTTGTTAATTGTTTGGCTAAAATATCCTTTATCCTTGATGTGCTCTCATTTTGTCTATTTTTATTAATTACTGGGAAAGGAATATTAGATTTTCTAACCATAATGATGGATTATTTTTATTTCCGTTTTGAATTCTGTTGATTCCTGTAGTTTGGAGCTCTTCCATTAGATATAAACAGTATTTGTTTAGTGTTTCTTTTTCTGCATTGTTACTTTCAGACTTACTGTGATCATATGTTTAAGTAACTTCTTGTAAAATGGTACACAGTTGAATTTATCTAGTCTGACATACTAAGCTTTTTTTAAAAATTAAAAAAAATTTGTTATACTGACTTACAGTAATACTACTTATATGAATTTTACTTTTACTTTTTCCCCCTAATGTTCCTTTTCTCTCTCTTTTTTAAAAATTTTCTTCATTTTTGGGGGTGGGGTAATGGTTAATTTTATTAATTTTATTTTTTTTAGTAGTTTGGAAAGTAAAATAATATTAATTCCCACTTAACAGTGTCAGTGATACACTTGAAAAATTATGTTTGGTTAGAATTGAATTTAACCTTTAATTTGTTTATAAGTAATTAGCTTAACATTTTTATAAGTGAGTAATAACACTGCTGCTGCTGCTGCTGCTGCTAAGTCGCTTCAGTCGTGTCCGACTCTGTGCGACCCCATAGACGGCAGCCCACCAGGCTC
>NW_011484013.1:90035-90990 GCF_000754665.1 Bison bison bison | reverse complement strand
CACTCCAGTGTTCTTGCCTGGAGAATCCCAGGGATCGGGGAGCCTGGTGGGCTGCCGTCTATGGGGTCGCACAGAGTCGGACACGACTGAAGTGTTAGCAGCAGCAGGTTCAGTTTTGGACATATAGGGTGTGAGGTACCTAGGATATTCCAAGAAGTTGGAATATTGAAGTAAGTATCACTCAATAGAGAGATAAACACTTGACTATTATCAGAAACATCCCTAGTAAAAAATTTACATTTAGAACTGAATTGATATTTAAAGCTCCAAGGAAATAGCAGCCCACTCCAGTGTTCTTACGTGGAAAATCTCATGGACGGAAGAGCCTGCCAGGCTACAGTCAAAGGGGATACAGAGTCAGACACAACTGAGCGACTAAAACACTTCACCAGTCAGTCAATGTTTATTGTAAAAACATAGGCAATAAACCTATGTTTTTAATTAATTATTAAACCTATGATTTAATGTTAGGCAATGCTATATTTTTTAATATGTAAAGTTTAAAAACATACTCTTTTTTATTATTTTCTAATGCATTTGATTAACTTATATTTAAAAACTCTCACAGGTTTAGAGTATTTTCTACAGTTGTATGAAATTTTTTTTAAATGAATAGTTAACATCATAGTTAATGGCACAATATTAGAAAAATTCTCCCCCAAATTTGTACATAAATAGGTTCCTTTCAGTCATTGTAGTTACTTCGTAATTGACATGACATAGAAATAAAGGATATAAAAACTGGGAATGAAGAGATAATATATTTTAGATCTCAGGTGTCTAGAGTTATCTTCTGGGTAAGGCACATTACCATCATGGGTCCATGTAAGATTCCTAATTTAATTTCTTTCCTTTCATCTTTTATCCTTATTTTCAATCTCATTCCTTATCTCCACATCCCCTATACCCTGCCATCATCTGTAATGTATTTATACTTTTAGGAATGTATATATTC
>NW_011484013.1:88393-89935 GCF_000754665.1 Bison bison bison | reverse complement strand
TGCCATTTCCTTCTCCAGTGCATGAAAGTGGAAAGGGAAAGTGAAGTCGCTCAGTCATGTCTGACTCTTCATAACCCCATGGACTGCAGCCTACCAGGCTCCCCTGTCCATAGGATTTTCCAGGCAAGAGTACTGGATGGGTTGCCATTGCCTTCTCCAACTAATAATACTACATGATGTTATTTTTTTATTTGGAAAGTGAACTTTTCCTTCTAAATCAAAAGCTGCTGCTTGTAGACCCTCTGAGGGTCTGTAGTTTATTCACCTCTTGAACTCCTCACAGCGTCTAGCAGAGGTCTGGCTCTTTGATTTGCATCTTTAAAATACAGAAATCTTGATTAACCCTCTCCTGGCGAAAGAGATGATACACATTTATTTGTTTGATAGTAGTAATTAAGCTTTACCTGATTTGATTCTAATTATTATGCTTTGCTTCTCTAGATTTTCAACACATCGTTATTTGAACCGCCTCCTCCAGGATATGAAAATGTCTCAGACGTTGTGCCACCCTTTAGTGCCTTTTCTCCACAAGGAATGCCAGAGGTAAAAATGCATATGATAAAAATAACAAACAGAACTTCCTTGTATATGCAGGCAGTAATTAAAGGGATATTGTGGAGGTTTTTGATGTAATCCAAATTTATCTTTTTCTACATTTAAGAAATAGAATGTCTTAGTAATAAGAAGGAATATACATTTTGTGTTCATAGTGTTTTTAAGGATAAAATTTACCACACTGAGATGGGGATATCCAAAGTGAACATTTATTTGACAAATGCATTCACCTATGTAATTAAAGCACCATCTACACATAAAATATTACTGTCACTTCAGAATGTACTTCTAAGCCCCTTCTCAGTCAGCCCCACACGCTCCCAAGGCAGTCATTCTCATTCTCCGTGGTTTTTTTTTTTTTTGGCCACCTTTGATTAGTTTTGCCTATACTAGAAATTCATATAAATGGAATCGATAGCATTTGTGAGTATAGGACCTGTGAAAATTCACATGTTTTGCACTTATCCATGGATTGTTCTTTTTTTATTGCCAATTAATTTCTACTATATGGAAATACTACATATTTTGCTACCTTTGTAAGACCTGGATTGATTTTATAAAGAACCTGAATGAGAATTTGAAATTGTTGCCATTTTCAAATGAAGAATACAGACATCCTTTTTAGAAAATTTGTATGGTTTACTTAATAAGGCAGTGTGCATGTTTATTATCTGAGTTTTCACAGTAGATCCCTAGATTCTTGGATAAGTACTTTGTTTTTTATAAGAAAGCTAAACTTGAAAGAGTTGAATATAATTTATTAATGTCTTTTAAAATGTTACCTCTCCTGCTATAGTATTTGACATCAGGTAGATTCAGTTTTCGGAGAAGGCAATGGCAACCCACTCCAGTACTCTTGCCTGAAAAATCCCGTGGACAGAGGAGCCTGGTAGGCTGCAGTCCATGGGGTCGCTAAGAGTCGAACAGGACTGAGCGACTTCACTTTCACTTTTCACTTTCATGCATTGGAGAAGGAAAGGGCAACCC
>NW_011484013.1:71121-88293 GCF_000754665.1 Bison bison bison | reverse complement strand
AGGAAATAGCAGCCCACTCCAGTGTTCTTACGTGGAAAATCTCATGGACGGAAGAGCCTGCCAGGCTACAGTCAAAGGGGATACAGAGTCAGACACAACTGAGCGACTAAAACACTTCACCAGTCAGTCAATGTTTATTGTAAAAACATAGGCAATAAACCTATGTTTTTAATTAATTATTAAACCTATGATTTAATGTTAGGCAATGCTATATTTTTTAATATGTAAAGTTTAAAAACATACTCTTTTTTATTATTTTCTAATGCATTTGATTAACTTATATTTAAAAACTCTCACAGGTTTAGAGTATTTTCTACAGTTGTATGAAATTTTTTTTAAATGAATAGTTAACATCATAGTTAATGGCACAATATTAGAAAAATTCTCCCCCAAATTTGTACATAAATAGGTTCCTTTCAGTCATTGTAGTTACTTCGTAATTGACATGACATAGAAATAAAGGATATAAAAACTGGGAATGAAGAGATAATATATTTTAGATCTCAGGTGTCTAGAGTTATCTTCTGGGTAAGGCACATTACCATCATGGGTCCATGTAAGATTCCTAATTTAATTTCTTTCCTTTCATCTTTTATCCTTATTTTCAATCTCATTCCTTATCTCCACATCCCCTATACCCTGCCATCATCTGTAATGTATTTATACTTTTAGGAATGTATATATTCTTATAAAAACATGGGCTTATTAGTGATTGGTATATTTTGAATATATGCAAATAATATATCTTAGGTCTTGGTCTATGACTATTTTCAATTAGCTATTTTTTAAAAATCTATTTTATGTCAGAATGGTTCATTACTTTTTACTCTTGCAGAGTACCCCATGTTATGTGCACACCACATGTAGCTTATCCATTCTCTTAGTGGCAAACATGTGGTTTGCCTCTAAATCTGAATTACCACAAACAGTGTTGGAGAGCTTGTGCTCATACATATCCCTGTGTGGGCTTGCAAGGGTTTCTCTGTGTACAGTAAACCAGTAGTGGGATTGCCGGTTTGTAAGGAATGCTACATTTCACAGTGTTCAGACTGCAGCCGTTTATCGCTCTTTGCAACACTATATATGAGCGTTCCTTTTCCCTCACATTTTCATCAACAATTGAGGTTATGTAACTTTCTAAATTTTGCCTGTCTAATTGTGTTGTTTTGTTAGTTTGGGGTTCTCAAGGCAAGAATACTGAAGTGGTTTGCCATTTCCTTCTCCAGTGGCCCACGTTTTGTCAGAACTCTCCACCATGACCCATTCATCTTGGGTGGCCCTACATGGCATGACTCATAGTTTCATTGAGTTAGACAAGGCTATTATCCATGTGATTAGTTTGGTTAGTTTTCTGTGATTCTGCGAACAAAGCTAGTGGAGGTGATGGAATTCCAGTTGAGCTATTTCAAATCCTAAAAGATGATGCTGTTAAAGTGCTGGACTCAATTGCCAGCAGATTTGGAAAACTCAGCAGTGGCCACAGGACTGGAAAAGGTCAGTTTTCATTCCAATCACAAAGAAAGGCAATGCCAAAGAATGTTCAAACTACTGCACAATTGCACTCATCTCACACGCTAGTAAAGTAATGCTCAAAATTCTCCAAGCCAGGCATCAATAATACGTGAACTGAGAACTTCCAGATGTTCAAAATGGGTTTAGAAAAGGCAGAGGAACCAGAGATCAAGTTGCCAAAATCTGTTGGGTCATAGAAAAAGCAAGAGAGTTCCAGAAAAACATCTATTTCTGCTTCATTGACTACACCAAAACCTTTGACTCTGTGGATCACAAAACACTGTGGAAAATTCTGAAAGACATGGAAATACCAGACCACCTTACCTGCCTCCTGAGAAATCTGTATGTAGGTCAAGAAGCAACACTTAGAACCGGACATGGAACAGTGGACTGGTTCCAAATCAGGAAAGGAGTTATGTCAAAGCTCTATATTGCCACCCTGCTTATTTAGCTTCTCTGCAGAGTACATCATGCGAAATGCTGGGCTGGATTAAGCACAAGCTGGAATCAAGATTGCTGGGAGAAACATCAATAACTTCAAATATGCAGATGACACCACCCTTATGGCAGAAAGTGAAGAGAAACTACAGAGCCTCTTCATCTGTAGAAGGTGAAAGAGGAGAGTGAAAAAGCTGGCTTCAAACTCAACTTTCGAAAAATGAAAAACTATTCTGTTTTTGTATTTGGTCCAGTTACTTCATGGCAAATAGATGGGGAAACAATGGAAACAGTGACAGACTTTATTTTCTTGGGCTCCAAAATCACTGCAAATGGTGACTGTAGCTATGAAATTAAAAAACGTTTGCTCCTTGGAAGAAAAGCTGTGACAAACCTAGACAGCATGTTAAAAAGCAGAGATGTCACTTTTCCGACAGAGGTCCATATAGTCAAAGCTATGGTTTTTCCAGTAGTCATGTATGGATGTGAGAGTTGGACCAAAAAGAAAGCTGAGCACCAAAGAATTGATGCTTTCAAACTGTGATGCTGGAGAAGAGGACCCTTGAGAGTCCCTTGAATACTAAGGAGATCAAAACAGTTAATCCTAAAGGAAGTCAATCCTGAATATTAATTGGAAGGACTGATGCTGAAGCTGAAACTCCAATACTTTGGCCACCTAATGTGAAGAACTGACTCATTGGAAAAGACCCTGATGCTGGGAAAGATTGAGGGCAGGAGGAGAAGGGGACAACAGAGGATGAGATGGTTGGATGACATCACTGACTCGGTGGACATGAGTTTGAGCAAGCTCCAGGAGTTGGTGATGGAAGGGGAAGCCTGGTGTGCTGCAGTCCTTTGGGTCACAAAATGTTGGGCACGACTGAGCAACTTAACTGAACTGGATTGTGTTACCGTTATTTTAATTTATTTTGATTCACATTTTTGATTAAAAATGAGATCATAGATATCTAAGCATACTTATTTGTTAGCTATTCTTTTTTTTTTTGTTGTTATGCTGTGAAATGATTACCAGCCATCTTTTCCTGTTGAATTTCTGGCCATTTTCTTACTAACTTCAGTGGTTTCTTAAATATTTTAGTTATTCATCCCATATTGGTTTAAATATTGCAAACATCTTCTAATTTTATTCATATTTGTTCATGTTGTCTATAATGCTTTTTACTGAAGAGAATTCTTTTATTGTGACATTATCCAGTGTTCTGTTTATATTTTCACACTTTGGGTCTTTCTTAATTTCCTCATTCTTTATTTACAGTGATACAGTCAGAATATCCCCAAAATACTAATAGCTCTTTATTTAAAAATAGCCATGATATTACCAATTAAATATAAGGACAAATGATATGTAATAGCAGAAAATATAACAAATATGTAGTTTAAAATAGCCCTCAAATATAAAATGAATTGTAAAAATTATTAAATGAGTGTGACTGGTTGAAGAACAGTGAAATTTTTTGAGCAGTGACAATATTATGTATGAAGAAGATCATGTTTCTGGCTGGGAAGACAGAGTTTTATAAGATAAGCGCTCAGTTTGTAGGTTTACTCTATAATCAGTGAAAATTCCCCAATTAGTTTTGTACATTGTTTTTGTTTCTTTTTGTTTTTTCATTTGTTTTCTTCTAGTTTTCAGTTGAGTTCAGTCGCTCAGTCATGTCCAACTCTTTGCGACCCCATGAATTGCAGCACGCCAGGCCTCCCTGTCCATCACCAATTCCTGGAGTTCACCCAAACTCATGTCCATCGAGTAGGTGATGCCATCCAGCTATCTCATCCTCTGTCGACCCCTTCTCCTCCTGCCCCCAATCCCTCCCAGCATCAGGGTCTTTTCCAATGAGTAAAGTCTTCACATGAGGTGGCCAAAGTACTGGAGTTTCAGCTTTAGCATCATTCCTTCCAAAGAACACCCAGGACTATCTCCTTTAGAATGGACTGGCTGGATCTCCTTGCAGTCCAAGGGACTCTCAAGAGTCTTCTCCAACACCACAGTTCAAAAGCATCATAACTTTCCTTGCAAGGAGTGTCTTTTAATTTCATGGCTGCAGTCACCATCTGCAGTGATTTTGGATCCCCAAAATAAAGTCTGACACTGTTTCCACTGTTTCCCCATCTATTTCCTGTGAAGTGATGGGACCAGATGCCATAATCTTAGTTTTCTGAATGTTCTAGTTTTACTGAGATATAATTGGTATCTCAATAAGACTATAAGTTTGGGGCTTCTCTTGTGGCTCAGTAGTGAAAAATTTGCCTGCAATGCAGAAAACATGGGCTCGATCTCTGTATCAGGAAGATCCCCTGCAGAAGGAAGTGGCAACCCACTCCAGTATTCTTGCCTGGAGAATCCTATGGACAGAGGAGCCTGGCGGGCTACACTCCACAGGGTGACAAGAGTCAGACATGACTCAGCAACTAAACAAGAATAACTGTACGAGCTTAAGATATACAACATAATGATTTGACTTTACATACATCATGACAAAATTATGACAATAAATTTAGTGATAAAGATACAAAGAAATATAAAAAAAAATTTTTTTCTTGTGACTAAAACTCTTAGGATTTACTCTCTTGATAACTTTCCTATATAAGATACAGCAGAATTAATTTTATTTACCGTGTTGTACATTTCAAGTCTAGTACTTACTTATCTTTTAACTGGAAGTTTATACACGTGGACTGCCTTTCTCCAGTACCCACTACCCCTCACCCTCCATCTCTGGTAACCACAGATCTGATCTCTATGCATTTGTTTTTGAAGTACAGTTGACCCATAACACTCTGTTAGTTTCAGTTATGCAACATGATTCATTATTTTTGTATATTTCAAAATGATCACCACAATGAGTCTAGTTACCATCTGTCACTACACAAAGATATGATGTATTAATAGTTACTGATTATAGTCTCCAGATAGTACATTTCATACCTGTTTCTTTATCTTGTACCTGGAAGTTTATACTTCTCAATCTCCCTCACGTATTTCTCTCATCCTTTCACTCCCTCCCCTTCGGCAACTACCAGCTTGCCCTCTGTATCTATGACTGTCACTGTTTTGCTTTGTTTATTCATGTGTTTTTTAGATTCCACATGTACGTCAAGTCATCAGGTATTTGTCTTTCTTATTCTGACTTATTTCACTCGGGTGAATACCCTCTAGGTCCATCTGTGTTGATGCAAATGAAACGATTTCATTCTTCTTATGGCTGAGTAATACTGCATTGTAGATTATATTATATTTTCCACATCTTCTTTATCTATCTTCTTTGATGGGAGTTTAAGTTGCTTCCATTTCTTGACTATTATAAATGATGATGCAGTGAACATAGGGTTGCATGTGTCTTTTTGAATTGGTGTTTTTGTTTTCTGATAAATATCAGGATTGGATATGCCCCAAGAGTGGAATTCCTGCACTGTATGGCAGTTCTATTTTTAATTTTGGAGGGAACCACCATGCTGTTTTCCATAGCGACTGCCCATGCCAGTGTGTGTGTGTGCTCAGTTGTGGCCAACTCTTGGCAGCGCTATGGACTATAACCCGCCAAGCTTGTTTGTCCATGGGATTTTCCAGGCAAGAATACTGGAGAGGGTTGCCATTTCCTCCTCCAAGGGATCTGCCTGATCCAGGGATCTTTTCTTGCATTTCCTGCAGTGGCAGGCAGATTCTTTACCATGGAGCCACCTGGGAAGCCCAGCAACTGTGCCAGAGTGTTCCCTTTTCTCTGCATCCTCACCATCATGTTATTTGTTGTCATTTTGGTGATAGCCATTCTGATAGATGTAAGGTGATATCTCACTGTGTTTTTTTCTTTTTTTGGCTGTGCCTCACAACATGTGGGATCTTAGCTCCCCCCTGACCAGGGACCACACCTGTGCCCCTTCAATGGGACCATAGAGTGTTAACCACTGGACTGCTTGCGAACTTAGGTCCCTCGTTGTGGTTTTAGTTTTCATTTCCCTGATGGTTAATGATGTTAAACATTTTTTCATGTGCCTGTTGGCTATCTGTATGTCTTCTTTGGAAAAATGACTATTCCATTTTCTGCCCATTTTTTCAATCGGATTGTTTGTTTGTTTATATTCTTTGTATATTTTGGATATTAGCCTCTTATCAGATGTATCATTGGCAAATACATTTTCCCATTCAGTAGACAGCCTTTTAGTTATATTGAGAGTTAGTTCCCTTTGTTGTGCAAAACTTTTTTAGTTTGAGATTGTCCCATTTGTTTACTTTTGCTGTTGTTTCCCTTGCCTGAGGAGACCTATCCAAAAAAATATATTGCTAAGACAGATGTCAAAGAGTGGGCTACCTATGTTTTCTTCTAGATGTTTTATGGTTTCAGGTCTTACATTTAACTCTTTAATCTGTTTTGAATTTATTTTTTTTAATGGTATGAGAAAGTGGTCCAGTTTGATTCTTTGAAATGCAACTGTCCAGTTATGACAGAATTATTTTACTCATAAGAAAATTATATTATAGAGATGATTAACTCATTTCTTTCAAGTAGATTTAAACTTTCTATATTAATGCAAGGCTGGAAAATACATGGGATTCTCATGTATTTGTTTTTTAATTATGTATGTCTGTATGTGTTCTTAGGATGTTTCACCATAAGCGTCTATGGATCTTGGGTAGCTCAGCTGGTAAAGAATCTGCCTGCAATGCAGTAGACCCTGGTTCGATTCCTGGGTGAGAAGTTGCCCTGGAGAAGGGACAGGCTACCCACTCCAGTATTCTTGCCTGGAGAATCTCTATGGACAGAGGATCCTGGTCTTAACTAAGTGACTAAGCACACACCATCTGTGGATCTACATCTGAATCCTCTGAAAGTGAAAGTGGCTTGGTCGTGTCCGACTCTTTGCGACCCCATGGTCTATACAGTCCATGGAATTCTCCAGGCCAGAATACTGGAGAGGGTAGCCTTTCTCTTCTCCATGGGGTCTTCCCAACCCAGGGATCAAACCCAGGTCTCCCACATTGCAAGGGGATTCTTTACCAGCTGACCCACAAGGGAAGCTCAAGAATATGGGAATGGGTAGCCTATCCCTTCTCCAGAGGATCTTCCCAAACCAGGAATTGAACTGGGGACTCCTGCATTGCAGGCGTGTTCTTTACCAACTGAGCTATCAGGGAAGTTTTGCTTTAGGTTATTTATATTAGCAATTCAACAATGTCTGTAATTATAGTTTAATTCAGTGGTTCTTGAACTTAGCTTGTATCACAATAATCTAGAGGGCTTATAAAACACAGATTCTGATTCACACCCCCTAAATTTCACTAGATCTTGGGTGAAGCCTGAGAGTTTGTTTCTGGTAAGGTCCTAGATGGTATTGACTCTGGGTTCAGGAACCATGCTTTGAAAACCATTGATCTTATGTCCCAGTTCTGTCTCTATTAACAAGAACAGGAAGATGGAAGCTTGAAAGAAATGGAAAATTCTAACAGTGCAACATTGTTAATTATTTCCAGTTATAGAACAATTGTGCAGTGTAAATTTTACAAGAAGGTCATTGTCTGAAAACAAAGATTTTTTCTAACTAGCAATGACAGCTTGCATTTGTGAAGTGCCAAGAGGACCTGTCTGCCTACACTTGTTTTCATTTTCAAAGTTTTCTATCATTTTCAAACTGATTTCTTCTCCTGTCCCTTCTGCATCCCAATTTGTTCTGTAAGATGTGCAGATTAAAAGGTAGCTACAATTTACAGGCATTTAAAGAAGTAGTCAGTTTTCTCAAAGTTGGTGATATTATATATGAATAAATTTCAAGTAGAACATTTATGCTAAACAGAATTCACTGGAACCAAATTGGTTAATGGCTGTGTATTCACAGTTGGAATAAAAGTGTGCTCTAGAGAAGGCTAATGATTATAAACCAGACATACAGTGCTATCATCAATAGTTTGTTGATCTTGCATCGATCTTGGGAAGAAAAATAATAGCTAAAAGTAATCCTTTTCCTGAAGCAAAGATTCAAGTGTCACTTTCTCAATAAGCTTTCTTCATTTTTTTTTTTTTTGGAAATTGCAGACAACTGAATACAAGGTCTGTTTGCTTACTATATTTAAACTTAAATTTTTTTTCTCTATAGAACTCATCACTTTTTAATATTGTATACAATTTGCTTTTACCAGGACTTCCCTGGTGGCTCAGACGGTAAAGCGTCTGTCTACAATGTAGGAGACCCGGGTTCAATCCCTGGGTTGGGAAGATCCCTTGGAGAAGGAAATGGCAATCCACTCCAGTACTATTGCCTGGAAAATCCCATGGATAGAGGAGCCTGGTAGGCCCCAGTCCATGGGGTTGCAAAGAGTCAGACACGACTGAGCAACTTCACTTTCACAATTTGCTTATTACTTTTATGATTTATTGTCTCTGCCTTCCACATGAACAAAAGTTTCTTCAAAGACAGGGATTCTCTGTATCTGCAGTCCCTAGAATGATATGTCTTCAACATATTTGTGGAAGGAATCCGAGAGTCAGCTTGGAAACAACCTTATTGCAATACATTATAAATTTGTTGTGCATGTGTTATGAGACATAGTCAAAGAGGAAAACAATAACCAAAATAAAATGATGGGATACTAGAAATAGTGTCAGACAAGGATAGGATATTAGAAATAGTGTAGGATGGGGACTTCAAACACTAGGGTATGTAAAGACTTTCCAAAGGCAGATATAGGATCATTTAAAATAAAACAATCACATTATTTGTTTCTCAGTGGATTCTTCATGGAATTGAGAACTAGCCTGTGGTAAGGCTCTGCTGGTCCCCTGTTCCCACCTCCCTGATTTACAATTATTTATTTCTTATTTTATGAATGAGAGACATCACTCATCCATCCTGAAACATATCTCTGAGTTGTAAAAAAAAAAAAAATCTCTAGGCCTCCAAACAAAGAGATGCTAGTGAAAGATTCTAATAGCTAGGTGACAGAAATTTGTCAAGTCAAATGGTTTATAGTTGAACAAAATTAAAGATGAGTCTAATTGAGTTTCCAGCTAAAACCATTAGAATTAACTTGGATAACAGATCAGTGTGAGATTTAGGGGGTGTAACTTGGAAAGAGTTAAAATAATTCAGGGAAAATTCCATAACAACTTTTTTTTCATTCATATCCTAAAATTTCTCAAAACATGTCTAACAATGAGAAATGTGAATAGAACTGATAGTCCTGACTTATTCTGGAAATAATTTTTTCATGCATAGATCTATGACCAAATGTTTTAACATCCCATAGCACTGAAAGTTGTATTTCAAGCAAAATTTTATGCTTAGGCATTGTTTATGAAAGTTTGTAATGATGCTTAGACTCACTTTGATACTGCTAATAATTATAATAGTAAGTCACTTGAAGAATTTTCCTAACATGTACAGCTTGTCATAGGAAATAAATATTTTTAAACACTATACACATGATTCTTAATCAAGGCAGGTTTGGCAGTGATTAAGATTTACAAGCATTATCCAGATTTCTAGGCAGCAGAAACTGAAATGGAATTTGCCATGCTAGATGTTAATTAAGGAGTGTTCTCTTGGGATCAATATCTGTGGCAGGGAGGGGAAGGAAGCTGGAACAAACAGAGGGAGAAATTGCAGTTCAATGCCAGTTCAAGGACAGCCTCAACTGACCCAATGGGCTGCTCTGGAGTCAGAATAGCCCTTCAGAATGCCCTGGGCTGGACAAAGATGACCAGATCTTTCTGTTCCCACATGGATCAGTCATTGACCATGTGTATCCTGGAAGGACATGACCTCGAGCAGAGTGGCTGTGTGTAGCTGGTCTTGAGCAAGGGCTGACAGAGAGCCCTCTGATGGCCTGCAGAGAGCCTTCCTTCTCTGGAGCAAGGGCATCTTCAATGAGGAGGAATCTAGGCAGGACACCCTGGTGTCACCTTAGTATATAGTAAGATGCTTTAGGCAAGGGGGAAAATACATGTTCAAGGAGAAAACTTGATAAAATTCTGACTGAAGAGTGTGGCTTTACAATGTTGTTGAATGATGTTGAATAATAAATCATTATAGTATTTAAATTCTTTTGGATATAAATAAAAGAGGTAAAATTGCTTCTGAAAATGTTAATATTTGTAATGTGCTGGAAATTGTATTCTTTATGGCAACTTAAAGATATGACAAACAATTTCAGATGTGAACCTAAAAATAAAGGAGAGATACATTGCTTTTCAAAATTAATTTAAGGAGTAGGTAAGCAAAAAAAAAAAAAAAAAAGTGTGTGAAGAACACTGATCTAATCTAGCAGGCCATTTTACAAATGATAATGTTGAGACTCAGAGATTTCCTTGTGATCATTATAATGATATGAAGCCAAATTTGTAAAGTAGTGGCGTTACCTGACCATTATTTCTTACCTGGTTGTGTGAAGATGCATTGTGAATATACTTCAAAGAGAATAAAGCTCTCATGAAGGGCTTTTTAACCTAGGTAACCTCGTCCCTCCAAATTGCATAGGACAGTGTATTTGTTTATGTACATTTTCCTGGGGAATGCTTTTCTATAGTTTTATAGTCACTACAGAGGAGATCTTGACATAAACAAAACTTAATATTTAATTCATAAGTCTCTACCCAGCTAATTGCCTTCTCAATTCAAGTTCATTTCTCCCCTGAATCTCTTATCAGAGGCTTTTTTGACCCTCTTACATACTCTTGCTTCTTTCCTCTTTCAAAAACGCGAAACAGTCTTCAGGCCGAGAAACCTCTTTTATGAAATCTTTCTTGTACTAAGTCATCTATGTTCTCAACAGGGTGACCTGGTGTATGTTAACTATGCACGAACTGAAGACTTCTTTAAACTGGAGCGGGACATGAAAATCAATTGCTCTGGGAAGATTCTGATTGCCAGATATGGGAAAATTTTCAGAGGAAATAAGGTAAAAAAAACACAACTCTTTGTTTTTCTTTTCAGTAAAAATAAAAAGTTATATTGTATCTTGGGCTTTCCTAATGGCTGAGACAGTAAAGAATCTGCCTGCAAAGCAGGAGACCTGGGTTCAATCCCAGGCTCCGGAAGACCCCCTGGAGAAGGGAATGGCTACTCACTCCAGTGTTCTTGCCTGGGGAATCCCATGGACAGAGGAGCCTGGTGGTCTGCAGTCCATAGGGTCGCAGAGAGTCAGACATGACTGAGGGACTAACGCTTTCTGTTTTTCATATTGTATCTTACATGGGTAGAACCACATCCTTAAAATTTTTTGATGACCATGATTTTCCCATACTCTTTACCATTCCTGCCTAATAGGGAGGGTACATGTGCTAGTTTATAGGCAGGTTTTAACCTGGGTCGTTGGAATTTGGCCTCTGTAGAAGTTCAAGGAGAACATTACAGGTTTTTCCATATCTACACATTGTCCCTGTAGTCTATGAAGTAGCGTGCATTGGATTTGTTGTTAGTCTTTAGTATCTTTAAATATTACCTTTGAAAATATTTACTAAATTAAATTTTGGTGTTAATTCTTTGTTAGAGGTAATGAGACAAGCCAACCTATGCACAGCAGTTTTGAAAGTTACCAACACTTGATTTGGGCCTTCCCAGGTAGTATAGTGATAAAGATTGTGCCTGCCAGTGCAGGAGATGCCAGAGATAGGGGTTCGATCGCTGGGTCGGGAAGATCCCTTGGAGTAGGAAATGCAGCCCACTCCAGTATTCTTACCTGAGAAGTCCCATGGACAGAGGTGCCTGGTGGGTACAGACCATAGGGTCACAAGGAATCAGATACAACTGAGGGACTGAGCACATAGAGTACTTGATTTTTTTTTTTTCCCTTTTGTGGGAAATTAATTTAAAAAATATTCTCTTTCAACCATAGAAGAAATGGGAATCTAGTCTGTGAAATCTACTTGTTTATTGTGCTTCTAGACTAGAGGAAGGAAATAGTAGGTACCTGTTACCACTGGTATGTACATTTTAAAAAATCTGCTCCAAGGGCTAATCCAGCCCTGGAAACTAGGTTTCAGAGCTTGCATAAGAAAAAGACAAAACCAATTCTGTGAGATGTCCTTTGTTGTAAGCATAAGGATTAAAAATAAGGACTGAAGATAAGTTTTAGTTACTTATTTAAATGTAATTTCAAATAACCAACCTAAAATAAGAAAGACTGTTTTCCAGGTTAAAAATGCCCAGCTAGCTGGGGCCAGAGGGATCATTTTGTACTCAGATCCTGCTGATTACTTTGCTCCTGGGGTGGAGGCATATCCGGATGGTTGGAATCTTCCTGGAGGTGGTGTTCAGCGTGGAAATATCTTAAATCTTAATGGTGCAGGGGACCCTCTCACACCTGGCTACCCGGCAAATGGTGAGTGATCAGGCTTCAATCATCACAGAGACTTTTAACATTTTGAAGTGATTTTATCAAAAGATTCCCTTTGACAAAAGGATAAAGTATGTCATTTTCTTACTATCTTTGCATCTAAGAATAAATTAAAGGGTTTTGAAATCGGAAAATTATTGGTTTGGGTCCCTTATCCCTTGTTTGGAACCATTGCATCTGGTAGGTTTTGAAATGCAGACATTTTCAAATATTTAAAAGTAAGATGGTGCATATACCTTACTGCATAACATTCACATAGGCTGGGACAAAATGTGGGAAGCAAGCATGTAAATATTTTACAGTAAAATGTATGAATAATCATTTTAAGCAGAGGGTACATAAATAATATAAATAGCCTCAGGTCTGCTCAAGTCAGATCTTGCTGCCAAATTAGTTTATATCAGATCATGTTTTGTTGCCAAGTATTAATAAATGCCCTCTCCCAATTAATGGATTTTGCAGTTTTTTAAAATTTCTAATTGTAGATAAGGGACAGTAAAACAAACTCTATAAATCCCTGAAATGGCATATTTTGAATACAGAGTCTGGAAAATGCTTATTGTGTCATTACTGTGTAAAGACAATAGTGATCACTTTCAGGAGTGTTTCCAAAATTCTAGCTTTTAAATGCATTAACGACCCTATAAGCTTTGTTGTGTTATTATCTCTACTTGACAGATGGGGAATGTGAAACCAGAAAGAAGTAAACAGTCTGCCTTGTTCATTGCACCATTAAGTGAGGAGTGGGGATTCAAATTCTGATTATCTGGCTCCAGAGTCCATGTATTTGTCTCATGCTGAAATGCCCTGCTGTATAATTATTAACAAGAGAACTTGGAGCATATTTTTAATGTACTCAGCTATTCGATAACATTTACAAAAATCTGTCATCATTTAGTTTGTGTGGTTTAAAATTAATAAAGGTTTATAACTTGGATAAAGTAGGTTACCAAAGTATTGGTGGTATTTCCATATTTATTTTTCATCTTGGATCCTTCTATCTAATTGTAGACTCCTTTAAAGCTTATGTATTTGGCTTTGTAAGTTTTTAAACATAGTACATTGTCATAGGTTTTTTTAAGCAATACGTATTATCCTGTGATAAAATCATGTGTCTACCTGAACTTTACTAACTTAGCCTTTTTATTCCCAAGTTTTGAAAAATGCAACTTCTCCTAAGCTCTGTTTGTTATAAAAAGCTAAAATTATGAACATAAAATAAAATCAACTGGAATATTTCTGTTTACTATGCTCAGATTTAAAAGATGACATTGTAGAAATTCCCTTTTGTGTCCTTTCTTATTTTTCTTTTAATTTCACTCTTTATTATGGGATAGTTCTGACACAAAAAATTAGAGATAATGAATACCATTTTGTCAATGTTATTTTGTCTATTCATTGCCCTTTTTTGATTATTGCTCTAAATTAAAAAAATCCCATGTAATGTATTATTATGTCATTTTGCCATAAAAAGACTAGCTTTTACTATCACCTACATCAAAAGAATTCCAGAAAAACATGTACCTCTGCTTCATTGACTACACTAAAACCTTTGACTATGTGTATCACAACAAACTGTGGAAAATTCTGAAGGAGATAGGAATACCAGACCACGTTACCTTTCTCCTGAGAAACCTGTATACAGGTCAAGAAGCAACATTTGGAACCAGACATGGAATAACAGACTGGTTCCAAATCGGGAAAGGAGTACATCAAGATTGTATGTTGTCACCTTGCTTATTTAACTTATATGCAGAGTACATCATGTGAAATGCCAGACTAGATGAAGCACAAGTTGGAATGAAAATTTCCAGGAGAAATATCAATAACCTCAGGTATACAGATGACACCACCCTAGTAGCAGAAAGCAAAGAGGAACTAAAAAGTTTTTTGATGAAGGCGAAAGAGGAGAGTGACACAGCTGACTTAAAAACTCAACATTCCGAACACTAAGATCATGGCATCTGGTCCCATCCCTTCATGGCAAATAGATGGAAACAGAGGCAGATTTTACTTTCTTGGGCTCCAAAATCACTGCAGATGGTGACTGCAGCCATGAAATTAAGAGATGCTTGCTCCTTGGAAGAAAAGCTATGACCAACCTAGACAGCATATTCAAAAGCAGAGATATTACTTTGCCAACTAAGGTCTGTCTAGTTAAAGCTCTGGTTTTTCCACTAGTCATGAATGGATGTGAGAGTTGGACAGTAAAGAAGGCTGAGTGTGGAAGAATTGATGCTTTTGAACTTTAGTGTTGGAGAAGACTCTTGAGAGTCTCTTGGACTGCAAGGAAGTCAAACCAGTCAATCCTAAAGGAAATCAACTTGGAATATTCATTGGAAGGACTGATGCTAGAGCTGAAGTTCCAGTATGTTGGCCATTTCATGTGAAGAGCCAACTCATTGGAAAAGACTCTGATGCTGGGAAAGATTAAAGGCAGGAGGAGAAGGGGATGACAGAGGACAAGATGGTTGGATGGCATCACTGACTCAATGGACATGAGTTTGAGCAAGCTCTGGGAGATGGTGAAGGAAAGGGAAACCTGGCATGCTGCAGTCCACGGGGTCACAAAGAGTTGGACACGATTGAGCAGCTGAACATTAACAATAAATTTCTTGTGATTTGAAATTTTGGAGAAAAAAATGGAAAAATAGCTTTTATTTTTCTTAAATCTGGAGAAATGACAGGATGTGTGTTTTTATTTTGAGGTAGAGTTTACATGTAATAACATGCAAAGATCTTAAGCGTTAATTCACTAAATTAAAAAAGTTGTATGTATCTGTGTCACTCAAAATAAGATATAGGACATTTCTGTGACTTCAGAAAGTTCTCTGGTGCCCATTTTTGGTCAGTTTTTACCATAGCCCCACCCCTAGAAGCAGCCATTTTCTGATATCTTTTGTCATTCATTAGCTTGGTTTTGAGCTTCATATAAATTGAATCAGATTGTATCTTTTCTTTTGTGTGTTGACAGAAAATCAAGTAACAGTCAAGCTAAGAAGAAAGGAAAGATAATGTTATTTATGCCAAACTGAGGAGTATAACCCAGGGAATAGATTCTCAGAAGCTCTGAGAACTGTTCCACTGGTTGGGAGTTAGAGATGCAATTTTATGTTTTTGAGAAAAGAATTTATGCATCATACTGACAGATTAGATTTGTACATTAAGTTGACCAAAGATATTTTGATCTAGTAATGCATGAATAGAATAAGCCTTTGGTCAATACTATTCCATGTATGGTGTGAAAAAGAAATATTAACCTTAAAATGTCAATACTGACATCATAAGAAAGGATTCATTTTTCTCAGAGGTTGGTATTATTCTACTTTGAGGAGGTCTGGTTAATGTACTATGCAGATGCACATTTCACACTTGCAAAGACTGCCACAAACAGAGCATGTTATCCTTTTTCCTTCTCAGTTTAATTGTCTTGTCATAGAAAAATCTGTGATTTTTTTCCTCATCATTTGTTTTGCTGCATTCACTCAGTATAACAAGTAGAGATTAGTCATGTTATTGTGTGTATTGATAGGTCCTTCCCTTTAATTGCTGAGTAGAATTCTATTATGGGACTCCTTTATAAATTGCTTATTCATTCTCCTGTTTGTGAACAGCAGGATGGTTCCCAGTATTGGCTACCCAGATTCAGCTGCTATGAGCAGTCTTGTGCAGGTCTTTCTGTGAACATGTTTCTGTCTTTCCTGGGTAAATATTAGGAGCGTAGTTGTTGTGCCATAGCGTATAATTTTCTGCATAATATTAATTTTCAAAGAAGTTGTTTAAAGTGACTGTAAAGAGTATATACACTCTTAGAAGAAATGTATGAGAGTTTCAGTTGCAGCACATTTTTGTTAACATTTGAAGCTGTCTTTTTAACAGTTCTAGTATATGCAATTTAAAAGTGTGTTTAGTGTGATTTGGCTCAGCTGGTAAATAATTCTGCAATGCAAGAGACCTGGGTTTGATTCTTGGGTTGGGAAGATGCCCTGGAGAAGGAAAAGGCTACCCACTCCAGTATCCTGGCCTGGAGAATTCCATGGACTGTATAGCCCCTGGGGTTGCAAAGAGTCAGGCATGACAGTGACTTTCACCTTATTATTATTGTTATTTTTTTGACTTTCACCTTAGTGTGATTTACAGAGAACATTTTGAAAGGGACTCCATTTTTATTAGAAATATGTTCAACTTTTTCAGAATATGCTTATAGGCGTGAAATCGCAGAGGCTGTCGGTCTTCCAAACATTCCTGTTCATCCAATTGGATACTATGATGCACAGAAGCTCCTGGAGTAAGTTTGTAAGAAACAAGCAGATGGCTATTTGAGTAATTCTCTTTACCGACATTCTTCAGGTGTCATGCTTTTGTCTTCATTATTCCATACCAAAGTTCTCTGTGGTGGGTGGAATATACAATTTTAGCACTGTTTTATACAACAGTGATTCTAATCCGGGATTTGCTTTAAATACTGATAATAAAGTGAAATACCACCATGAAAGTGAGTCTTTCCAGATCATCAACTTCAGGGATTGTAACAATTATTTGATCCACTGTGCTTTTTTTCTTTTTTAGTTTTTTAAAAAACTAATTTATTTTAATTGGAGGTTAATAACAATATTGTAGAGGTTTTTGCCATACATTGACATGGATCAGCCACGAGTGTACATGTGTTCCCCATCCTGAACCCCCCTCCCCCCTCCCTCCCCATCCCATCCCTCTGGGTTGTCCCAGTGCACCAGCCCTGAGCACCCTCACTTAGGCATCGAACCTGGACTGGTAATCCAGTTTTGAAACATGATAATATACATGTTTCAATGCTATTCTCTCAAATCATCCCACCCTCACCTTCTCCCACAGAGTCCAAAAGTCTGTTCTTTATA
>NW_011484013.1:31914-70431 GCF_000754665.1 Bison bison bison | reverse complement strand
TTGTTTCATTTGCTATTATATTCTCCCATTCTGAAGGCTGTCTTTTCACCTTGCTTATAGTTTCCTTCGTTGTGCAAAAGCTTTTAAGTTTAATTAGGTCCCATTTTTTTATTTTTGCTTTTATTTCCATTACTCTGGGAGATGGGTCATAGAGGATCTTGCTGTGATTTATGTCGGAGAGTGTTTTGCTTATGTTTTCCTCTAGGAGTTTTATTTTTTCTGGTCATATATTTAGATCTTTAATCCATTTTGAGTTTATTTTTGTGTATGGTGTTAGAAAGTGTTCTGGTTTCATTCTTTTACAAGTGGTTGACCAGTTTTCCCAGCACCACTTGTTAAACAGATTGTCTTTTCTCCATTGTATATGTTTGCCTCCTTTGTCAAAGATAAGGTGTCCATAGGGCATGGATTTACCTCTGGGCTTTCTGTTTTGTTCCATTGATCTATATTTCTGTCTTTGTGCCAGTACCATACCATCTTGATGACTGTGGCTTTGTAGTAGAGCCCGAAGTCAGGCAGGTTGATTCCTCCAGTTCCATTCTTCTTTCTCAAGATTCTTTGGCTATTTGAGGTTTTTTGTATTTCCATACAATTTGTGAAATTATTTGTTCTAGTTCTGTGAAAAAATACCATTGATACCTTGATAGGGATTGCATTGAATCTATAGATTGCTTTGGGTAGTATACTCATTTTCACTATATTGATTCTTCAGATACATGAACATGGTACATTTCTCCATCCATATGTGTCATCTTTGATTTCTTTCATCAATGTTTTATGGTTTTCTATATATAGGTCTTTTGTTTCTTTAGGTAAATTTATTCTTAAGTATTTTATTCTTTTCGTCACAATAGTGAATGGGATTGTTTCCTTAATTTCTCTTTATGTCTTCTCATTGTTAGTGTATAGGAATGCAAGGGATTTGTGTGTATTAATTTTATTTCCTGCAACTTTACTATATTCATTGATTAGCTCTAGTAATTTTCTGCTAGTATCTTTAGGGTTTTCTATGTAGGAGACTTGTCATCTGCAAATAGTGAGAGTTTTATTTCTTCTTTTCCAATCTGGATTCCTTTTATTTCTTTTTCTTCTCTAATTGCTATGGGTAAAACTTCCAAAACTGTGTTAAATAGTAATGGTGAGAGTGGGCACCCTTGTCTTGTTCCTGATTTTAGGGGAAATGCTTTCAAGTTTTCACCACTGAGGATAATATTTGCTGTGTGTTTATCATATATGGCTTCTATTATGTTGAGGTAAGTTCCTTCTATGCCTGCTTTTTGGGGAGTTTCTATCATAAATGGATGTTGAATTTTGTCAAAGGCTTTCTCCATGTAGATTGAGATAATCATATGGTTTTTATCTTTCAGTTTGCTATGTGGTGTATCACATTGATTGGTTTGTGAATAGTGAAGAATTCTTGCTTCCCTGGGATAAAGCTCACTTGGTCATGATGTATGATCTTTTTAATATGTTGTTGAATTCTGTTCGCTAGAATTTTGTTAAGCGTTTTTGCATCTATGTTTATCAGTGATATTGCTCTGTAGTTTTCTTTTTTGTGGCATCTTTGTCTGGTTTTGGTATTAGAGTGATGGTGGCCTCATAGAATGAATTTGGGAGTTTACCTTCCTCTGCAATTTTCTGGAAGAGTTTGAGTAGGATAGGTTTTAGCTCTTCTTTAAATTTCGTTAGAATTCGGCTGCGAAGCCATCTGGTCCTGGGCTTTTGTTTGTTAGAAGATTTTTGATTTCTGTGCTTGTGATGGGTCTGTTAAGATTTTATGTTTCTTCCTGATTCAGTTTTGGATAGTTATACGTTTCTAAGAATTTGTCCATTTCTTCCAAGTTGTCCATTTTATTGGCATATAGTTGTTGATAGTAGTCTCTTATGAGCCTTTGTATTTCTGTGTTGTCTGTTGTGATCTCTCCATTTTTATTTCTAATTTTGTTGATTTGATTCTTCTCCCTTTGTTTCTTGATGAGTCTGGCTAATGGTTTGTCTATTTTATTTATCTTCTCAAAGAACCAGCTTTTAGTTTTGTTGATTTTTGCTATAGTCCCCTTTGTTTCTTTCTCACTTATTTTTGCTGTGATTTTTATGATTTCTTTCCTTCTACTAACTTTGGGGTTCTTCATTTCTTCTTTTTCTGCTTGTTTTAGGTGTAGAGTCAGGGCATTTATTTTTCTCTTTTTTCTTTAGGTAAGCTTGTATTGCTATGAACCTTCCCCTTAGCACTGCTTTTACTGAATCCCATAGGTTTTGGGTTGTTGTGTTTTCATTTTCACTTGTTTCCATGAATATTTTGATTTCCTTTTTGATTTCTTCTGTGATTTGTTGGTTATTCAGAAGTGTGTTGTTTAGCCTCCATATGTTTGTATTGTTAATAGTTTTTTTCCTGTAGTTGACATCTAATCTTACTGCATTATGATCAGAAAACATGCTTGAAATGCTTTCAATTTTTTGGAATTTACCAAGGCTAGATTTATGGCCCAGAATGTGATCTATCCTGGATAATGTTCCATGTGCACTTGACAAAATGGTGAAATTCATTGTTTTGGGGTGAAATGTCCTATAGATACCAATTAGGTCTAACTAGTCCATTGTATCATTTAAAGCTTGTGTTTCCTTTCTAATTTTCTGTTTGGTTGATCTATCCATAGGTCTAAGTGGGGTATTAAAGTCTCCCACTATTATTGTGTTACTATTAATTTCTCTTTTCATACTTGTTAGCATTTGCTTTCAGTATTGAGGTGCTTCTATGTTGGGTGCATATATATTTATAATTGTTATATCTTCTTCTTGGATTGATCCTTTGATCATTATGTAGTGTCCTTCTTTGTTGCTTTTCATGGTCTTTATTTCAAAGTCTATTTTATCTGATATGAATATTGCTGCTCCTGCTTTCTTTTGGTCTCCATTTGTGTGAAATATTTCTTCCACCCTTCACTTTCAGTCTGCATGTGTCCCTTGGTTTGAGGTGGGTCTCTTGTAGTTAGCATATATAGGGGTCTTGCTTTGTATACATTCAGCCAGTCTTTGTCTTTTGGTTGAGGCATTCAACCTATTTACATTTAAGGTAATTATTGATAAGTATGATCCCATTGCCATCTACTTTGTTGTTTTGGGTTCAATTTTATAAAACTTTTCTTTGTTTCCTGTCTAGAGAAGATCCTTTAGCCTTTGTTGAAGAGCTGGTTTGGTGGTGCCGAATTCTCTTAGCTTTTGCTTGTCTGTAAAGCTTTTAATTTCTCCATCATATCTGAATGAGATCCTTGCTGGGTATAGTAATCTAGATTGTAGTTTTTTCTCTTTCATCACTTTAAATATGTCCTGCCGTTCCCTTCTGGGCTGAAGAGTTTCTATTGAAAGATCAGCTGTTATCCTTATGGGGATCCCCTTGTGTGTTATTTATTGCTTTTCCTTTGCTGCTTTTAATATTTGATCTTTGTGTTTGATCTTCATTAGTTTGACTGTTATGTGTCTTGGGGGGTTTCACCTTGGATTTATCCTGTTTGGGACTCTCTGGGTTTTTTTGGATTTGGGCGGCTATTTCCTTCCACACTTTAGGGAAGTTTTCAACTATTATCTCAAGTATTTTCTCATACCCTTTCTTTTTGTCCCATCTGGGACACCTATGACTCGAATGTTGGAGCATTTAACATTGTCCCAGAGGTCTCTGAGGTTGTCCTCATTTATTTTAATTCTTTTTTTCTTTTTCCCTCTCTGCTTCATTTATTTCCACTGTTCTATCTTCCACCTCACTTATCCTATCTTCTGCCTCGGTTATTCTGGTTTTGTCCAGAGTCCTTTTGATTTCAGCTATTACCTTATTTGTTATTGATTAACTCTTCTTTATTTCTTCTAGGTCCTTGTTAAACATTTCTTGCATCTTCTCAATCCTTGTCTCTAGTCTATTTATCTGTAACTCCATTTTGTTTTCAAGATTTTGGATCATCTTTACTATCACTGTTCTGAATTCTTTTTCAGGTAGACTTCCTATCTCCTCTTTTGTTTGGTGGGCATTTATCATGTTCCTTTACCTGCTGAATATTTCTCTGCCTTTTCATTTTGTTTGGATTGCTGTGTTTGGGGTGCCCTTACTGTAGGTTGGAATTCATGGTTCCTGTTTATTGTGGAGCCTGCTCCCTGTGGGTGGGTTGGACTAGTGGCTTGTCAGGGTTTCGTGGTTTGGGGAGTTTGCACCTGTGTTCTGGTGGGTGGAGCTGAATCTCTTCTGTCTGACGTGCAATGAAGTGTACAGTAATGAGATTTAGGATGTCTATGTGTTTGACATGGCTTTGGGCAGCCTGTCTTTTAATGCTCAGGGCTTTTAATGCTTCGCTGGAGAATTAGTGTGGTATGTTTTGCACCGGAACTTTGGCATTTGGGTGGAGCTTGGTTTCTGTGTAGGTATGGAGACTTTTGGGTGAGCTCTTGTCTATTAATGTTCCCTGGAATCAGGAGTTCTCTGATGTTCTCAAGTTTTGGAGTTAAGCCTCTTGCCTCTGACTTTCATTCTTTCTCTTACAGTAGCCTCAAGACTTCTCCATCCATACAGCACAGATGATAAAACATCTAGGTTAGTGGTGAAACAATTCTCCACAGTGAAGGACACCCCAGAGAGGTTCACAGAGTTACATGGAGAAAAGAAGAGGGAAGAGGGAAATAGAGGTGACCAGGAGGAGAAGAGGGGAAGTCAAAAGGTGAGAGAGCAGTCTAGCCAGTAATCAGTTCCCTAAGTGCTGTCCACAGTCTGGAATACCCAGAGAGATTCACAGAGTTAAGTAGAGAAGAGAAGGGGGAGGGAGGAGATAGAGGTGACCTGGGGGAGAGTCAAAAGGGGAGAGGGCAATCAAGGCAGTAATAACATCCCTAATTAAAAATCGATACTGGAGATTAGATTCTTAAAGGTACAAAATTGATAACAAATACCAAAAAGCAAAGATTAAAAATCTAGAGTAGAGGTTAGACTCTCAAACATACAATATAAAAAACACAAAGCAAAATCAATCACAAAATTAAAAAAGCATATATATACGAAATTTGCTTTAAAAGTAGGTTCTTCTGTTTGCAAGGTAATAGTAGGTTATAAAAATGAAAATTAAAGGAATTATAAATAACTTAAATTTAAAAAATTAAAAAGTGATAATAGTAAAAATATATCTAGGAATTTCTCTGGAGCTGTTGTGGGCAGTGTGGGGTGAGTTCAGTTGCAGATAGTTCCTTTTTCCAGCTTGTACTTCTTCTCAAGGTCTATAGGCCCCTCTAATGCTTAGTCAATGTTAGCTACAGGGTTTTAATGTGTTGCACCTGTCACTTCCAGAGCAATTACCTCCTCTTTGTTTATTTTGCTTCCTCTGTTTTCAAGTCTCTTCAGTGTCTAATTTGCACCCTGACACAAGGCTCACTTGTTCAGTTGTGTTGTGGGAAGGGAGGAACGCTGTAAACAAATATTGCTGGCATGTGTGAGGAGTGCTTGCAGTGTGTGGACCACACTGGGTTTGCACCAGCTCATGGAAGTGTGTGCTTCCCAGGTCTACACTGCTCAGGCTTCAGGGTGCTCTGCAAAGGAACTGTCCAAAGCGGGCCCTGCGTATCGTGCACTTCCTAGGTCTAAGCCGCTCAGGTTCTTGGGTACTCTGAAGGGCACAGACTCAGTTGGGCCTGCGTTTTGTGCTCTTCCCAGGTTCAAGCAGCGTAGGTGACCAGGTGCTTGGAGAGTGCACTGTCCCAGGTGGGCTGTGCATCTTATTCACCTTCCTGTTCTTGGCCGCTCTGTTTCCTGGGTGTGCTGTGAGAGCACCATCTCAGGTGTGCCGTGTGTCTCCTGTGGAGAGCTGATCTCAGGCTGCGACCCTCCTGGCAGATGTCAACCATCCAGGATCCCAGGAAGATGTGGTTAGCAACTGGGAACCTGCTCACAGTTTGGTGGAGAATGCCATCTCTGGGGCCGAGATTGCCCCTTGCCTTCCAGCTCTGCTGTCGCCCACCTGCCTCTCTGCCTCCAGCATGGGGAGGGGCCTGTGTGCAGCCGGCCAGCTCTCCTTTGGTATTCATTCAGTCCTTTGTTCTGTGAGCAGGCTAGGCTGCGCGTTAGAGCCTTATGCAGGAAAATTCAAATTTTTTTTTTTCTTTCTGGTGATTCCACAGTTTGGGTTGCTATCTGATGTTAGCTCCCTCAGATTGTCCTCAGGGCATTCAGGCCTGGTCCTTACCCTAAGCATGCAGACCGTGCTTCCCTGTCCAGCCCCCACTCACTTGTGGCAGACATGAGCATCTGTGCTACTTCTCTACTGACAGTTGTGCTTAGGCGTGTATTCTGTGGGTTTTTTTTTTTTTTCCTCCCAGTTACGTTGCCTTCTGAGATTCCAAAACTCCCCACAGACCCACCTGTGAGAGGGTTTTCTACTGTGTCAAAACTTCTCCTTCAGAACTCCCTCCCAGGACAGGTCTCCATCCCTAACTCTTTTGCCTTTCTGTCTTTTATATTTTGTCCTACCTCCTTTCAAAGAGAATGTGTTGCCTTTCTGGGTGCCTGGTGTCCTCCACCAGTGTTCAGAAGTTGTTTTGTGGACGTTGCTCAGCATTTAAATGATCTTTTGATGAATTTGTGGGGGAGAAAGTGGTCTCCCTGCCCTATTCCACCATCTTGGGACCGCCCCTCCACTGCATTTTTTTAAATTAATTTTTGGCTGCGCTGGGTCTTCGTTGCTGCACATGGGCTTTCTCTAGTTGCTGCAAGTGGGAGCTGTTCTTCATTGCGGTTCATGGGCTTCTCATTGTGGGACTTCTCTTGTTGAATAGCACAGGCTCTAGAGCAAGGATCAGTAGTTGTGGCTCGTGGGCTTAGTTGCTCTGCTGCACATGGAATCTTTCCAGATTAAAAAATCAAACCCACATCCCCTGCATTGGTAGGAGGATTCTTAACCACTGGACTGCCAGGGAAGTCTGCTCCACTGTGCTGAAGCATTGTGCTAAATCTATCACCCTACTTGTGTCAGGGCCATGCTTCTACTAGATGCTCCCCGTCAGGAACTAGATGCCGCAAGGATGTTAAATGAGGCCCATTACTGGGAGACATGGACTCCTCTGATGGGAGGGATAGAAATGCTGAGAGCAAGGCTCTTGGGATTCTGCCACCAACACTCTTCTCTCTTTTACTCTCTACCTGGCTTTCTTGGCCTTTCCTAGCACCCTTGTTATTTCTTTCATTGGCCTTTCCCCTGATAAATCTCTTACTTATTGAATTCTCTTATTGACTACTTCTTCATGGACCTAGAATAACACCCTTTGAAAGCATCTTCCATTGATTATCATCTTAATTCATTCCTCTTCCTCCTCTGCTTTCATCACTGAAGCTTCTTCAAACTTGTTATTGTTTAACCTGATGTTGGAACTCTTTCCTCTTTCCTGTCCTGCTTTCTACTGTCTTCCTGTTGTTTCTTCTCCATTACTCTCGAGCAGGGTTCAAGAAGTCATCGCTGATTTCTCTAGTGATTTATCACTAGAGACCAAAGCATTTGGCTAATTTCTTTTCTTTGAATTCAAGGCAGTCTTAGTAACTATTTTAAAATGTATCAGAAAACTTTTCATGACCTAGTGCAGTGCCCTCATTGTAGGTGAGGAGGCTGTCATCAGACAGCTGGAGGAATTTGTCCAATTTAATGAGGTTTCCCAGGTGGTGCTAGTGGTAAAGAACCCACCTGCCAAGGCAGGAGGCATAAGAGACTTGGGTTCAATCCCTAGGTGTGAAGATCTCCTTGGAGGAGGGCATGGCAACCCACTTCAGTATTCTTGCCTGGAGAATCCCATGGACAGAGGAGCCTGGTGGGCTGCAGTCCATAGGGTCACGAGGAGTTGCATATAACTAAAGCTACTTGGCATGCACTCATGCATGGTCCATTGAAGGGCAGATTAAGGAACAGCACCCTGGTCTGTTTTTCTTTTGAACTCTTAACTTTGCCATGTGGCTCAGGATGGAGCACAATTTTTGAGGGCACCACGGACTATGTATTTGTCTAAATATAGAGTCTAAATATTCATTACATTTAAAAGATGAGTGTGATTATAGCATTACTTATAATAGTGGAAAACTATAAACAATACAGAACTTCAATCATTGATAAGTAGTTGAATACATTGCTATGATAGTACATGAAGCTATTAAAATATATATTGTACAAGAGTATTTAATGATGTGGATATATGCTTATAATATAGTATTGAATGGGAAAAACAGTTTCAAAAATATGTATGGTGGTGGTTTATTGGCGATGTCGTGTCCAACTCTTTTGTGACTCCATGGACTGTAGCCTGTCAAGCTCCTTTGTCTGTGGGATTCTCCAGTCAAGAAGACTGGAGTGGGTAGCCATTCCCTACTCCAGGGGATCTTCCTGACCCAGGAACCAAACCTGGGTCTCCTGCATTGCAGGCGGATTCTTTACTGACTGAGCTACGAGGGAAGTCCATAATTCTAAATGCTGTACAAAAGTAAACCTGTATTATTGTACTTAGAAGAAGAATGCATGGAAGGAAAAAAGTAGGGATTTTATAGAATTAGACGTGAGGTTTGTTTAATCTAGTGTCTACCATTTGACTAGGGTAAACTAGTCAAATTTGGCTGTGCTCTAACTGTGTTACTACAGTAATTACTTAATGAAAAAATTACCAAATGTGTTTAAGTCAGCTTTAGTAAGTCATTTTGTAAATGCAGTCATTAATATCATAACTGCTGTGGAAGTATACTTTACATTCAAGACAGTGATTAAAAATGAATTTTGGAAAGTACAACATAATTTTTGGAAGGAGGCAATGATCTTCATATACAAAGGCAATAAGATAGTTTCCATTTCTCCATCCATATCTATACTTTGTAAGGGCTTTCCTGGTGGACAGTAAAAAATCTGAGTCAGACACAACTGAGCGACTAACACTTTATTTTATACTTTGTAAGGTATAATGAAACACTATACATGATTAGAATTTAATCTTATTAAAAATGTAAGAACATACAATTCATGAATTTCACTGTGAAAATTTACTCCCTCTGCATGATTAAGGAATGTGGTATTTGTCCCTGATGGTCAATTCTCATATTCCCACAAATGGTTAGCAATGTAATACTATGAATTAATTAGAAAAGACAGTATTTTATAAATTAGATATATCATAAAATGAAAGTTTCTTAATAAATGTTTAAGAAGAAAAGAGACATAGAGTTATATAATGGCCCAGGAATGCTGAGAACTTTATAAAAAGTTGATGAAATTTGAGTTATAGTAAAATTTTAATTTACCTGGGTGGGATGTTCATATTCTTTTTTACTCTTTTATACTAAAGTGAATGTGATTATATGGCTTCTCTTTGCCTCCCTGAGTAACTACCAGGATTATGACAGCAGCAACAATCGTAATAAAGACAATGACAGTAGCATTAACATACATAAAGTACTAATTAGGTTCTAGCACTTACACTGTGCTAAATGCTTTACATATTTTTTATCAATTTACTTATAAAACAACCACATGAGTTAATATTGTAATAACTATTTTACAAATAAATCAAAGTTCAAGAATATGTGATAGATCTGGGATCCAAATTCATGTCTGATGTAAAAGTCAACTTTGGTGTTGTTGTTCAATTGCTCAGTCCTGTCTGACTCTTTGCCACCCCGTGGACTGCAGTATACCAGGCTTCCCTGTCCTTACCTATCTCCTAGAGTTAGCTCAAATGCATGTCCATTGAGTTGATGATGCCATCCAACCATCTCATCCTCTGTTGCCCTCTTCTCTCTGGCCCTCAGTTTTTCCCAGCATCAGGGACTTTTCCAATAAGTCGGCTCTTCCCATCAGGTAGCCAAAGTTCTGGAGCTTCAGCTTGACCTTCCAATGAATATTCAGAGTTGATTTCCTTTAGGATTGACTGGCTTGATCTCCTTGCTGTCTGAGGGACTTTCAAGAGTCTTCTCCAGTACCACAGTTTAAAAGCATTAATTCTTTGCCAATTAGCCTTCTTTATGGTCCAACTCTTACATCCATACATGACTACTGGAAAAACTGTAGCTTTGACTATACGGACCTTTGTTGGCAAAGTAATGTCTCTGCTTTTTAAGATGCTGTCTAGTTTTGTTATAGCCTTTTTCCCAAGGAGCAGGCATCTTTTAATTTCACATCTGTAGTCACCATGGTGTAAGTGTTAAATGGTATATCCTATGCAAATTGTACTAGAAGCTATTATAAGCAGGCATTCAAGAAAGCAAGTTTAGGGACTTCCCTGGCAGTCCAGTGGTTAAAACTTTGCCTTCCAGTGCAAGGGGCGCAGGTTTGATTCCTGGTCAGAGATTAAGATTCCACATGATGCACAGTGTGGCCAAACAAACAAAAACAGAAAGCAAGTTCTTTGACATTTTAACTTATAACCTCAGAATTAACTATCAGCTAATAATATTTTTTTATGTTCAACAGAAGAATGGGTGGATTAGCACCCCCAGATGACAGCTGGAAAGGAGGTCTTCAAGTGCCCTACAATGTTGGACCTGGATTTATTGGAAACTTTTCTGCACAGTTAAGAGATTGTTTTTATTGTAACCCTCTTTAGGGGGAGGAAAGCTTTTTTCAAAAAAAGGTTTTTTTTGAAAATTTTAGAGGATGACTCAAAAGTACAATCTACTATCAGCAGGAGATATAACAACAGGTTGGAAAGGGTATCACAATTGGACAATTATCACTTATGTGAATTTAGAAATATTCAAAAAATGAAAGATTTAAAAAATGTGGGTGGCAAGCTGTTAACCAATATTGTTAGCCTGTGTCCTCTATTTTTGCGTTAGAAAAGTCAAGATGCATATCCATTCCAACAATAAAGTGGAAAGAATTTACAACGTGATTGGAACTCTCAGAGGGGCAGTGGAGCCAGGTAAGTTAGTCATTTGTTCAGCAAATATGGATTGGGCCATTCTTTGGTGCCAGATACTGCTCTGAGCTCTGGGAATGTAGAGTGAACAAAGCAAGGCAACTCTTAGTCCTAATGGAACTCGTGTAAACACAAAACAGATCCATAGGAGGTAATTTTGCATTGTGATGCATGTTGTGAATAAAGGTTGGGACTAGATTGGTCAGATGAGCAAGCTTGGTGAAAAACTACGCATGCTTCAATTAAAGGAACAAGGGAGGAGGAGCAGGGAGAGATCGTTTCTAGGTGTTTAATCTGAACATTTTTTCTTTTTAAAGAACTCCAGTTTTCTTTACTGCATATTTTGCATGGAGAAATATCTTCATAATAATGATAAATAACACTCATACGAAGTTAAGATAACTTCAAGTTAATGAATCCTGTACATGGATTTATTTATTTTTTTACACTGAAATTGGTAAAATACATAGACATGTGATTTTCATATGATTTCAGATAAGCTGCTCAGTGATACATTTGAAAATAATCTTACTTTATTATGTTTTGATTCCTTAGGACCTATAAATTTATAACGAAAATAGAATTAAACTGCATACCTTTCATACAAGCAGCCAGTATTTTCTTTCAGGGATAAAGCATATTGATATGCCTTCCAGTGAGCACTAAGTGATAAACAACTATTTATTGAACCTCACTGAGTACATGTTTTGTGCCAGCTCTGTGCTAGGCTTTGGGGATGGAGGGATATTTATAAAAGACCCAGACCAGGGACAAGGAGCCCCCTACATTGAAGTGTGGTAAATGCTTTATCAACATGAAAAGACTGCCTTGAAAGCAGGGTCGTGGTGTGATTCCCTCTCCCTGTAGAAATGGGAGCAGATTATAGAGAGGTAGAATCTGTGAGCTGTACCTTAAAAACTAAGTAGAAAGAGTAGAATGTAGAGAACTTATTACATGGCCACTCTATTCTTTTACTCTGAAAATACTGGAAGCAGTGTAAATTGGTAAAAGAGGAGCAACAGAGAATTAAAGAGGTGGAAAAGGATACTTTTATATTCACTTATCATTACTTATATAGTTATAATTACTATAATTCATTGAAGTATTTACATTTGCTTATCACATGTATATTTTCTTCATACATCACATTCAGAATAGTGATATATTTATGTAAGTCTTTAAGAATGTTGCTATCTTGAGTCCTTAGTGCCTTGTAGATGCTATTGAGTCATTGGCTGTTTGCTCTGTTCTTGACCTGGAATGGCAAGTAATTTTGCAATGATGCTTTCTAGACAGATATGTCATTCTTGGAGGCCACCGTGACTCCTGGGTATTTGGTGGCATTGACCCTCAGAGTGGAGCAGCTGTCGTTCATGAAATTGTCAGGAGTTTTGGAAAGCTGAAAAAAGAAGGTAATGTAAGCAAAAAGTAAAAAGACCATTTTTTCTGAATCTCAGTTTGGTCTTCGGTAAAGTGAGTGTAAAATTACCACCTCAGTGGTTTGTGTGAAATAGGAGAGGCTGCATGCAAATTAAATCATAGTAGTAGCATACAATATCTAATAGCGGTTAGGAGCAGAGTAGCTTTCAGTAGTTAGCAGCTATATTACTTGTGTTCAGTCACTCAGTTGTGTCTGACTCTTTGCAACCCCATGGACTGTAGCCCACCAGGCTCCTCTGTCCATGGGATTTTCCAAGCAAGAATACTGGAGTGGGTTGCCATATCCTCCTCCAGGGGATCTTTCCAACTCAGGGATCGAACCTGCATCTCCTGCATTAGAGGTAGATTCTTTACCAACTGTGCCACCTTATATTGGTTAATAATATTATTCTTTTATATATTTATTTGTAATAATTCCTTTATGTATAATATTCATATTACTTATGTTTAGATATTAAATTATAATCTGAAAGGAATTATACTGTTCATGGTTTCTTTTGGCAACAAAGAAGATGGAAATGGGTTTCTTCGCTGGAGAATAGCCACCAGAATTAGATTATAAGCCACTGTGTCCTGGTCTGAGAAGTGTGAACAGGAGTTCCTTGGTCTCTTCCAGCCTAAGGCCTCAGGTCAAGGGCACTAAGTGACTGCAGAGATGAAAGCTTATTCAGAAAAATGCTGGTCTTCTTGCTTAATAGGATGCTGTCAAAAGTTTCATATCTGCATTCTCACACTCCAGCTTTGGTTTCTTTTGCGGACTTTCAGATTATATTATACTATTAGACTGACCATTACTTCAGTCATTTTAGAAACTTTTTATGAAACCAAAATAAAATTCAGTTCAAATGGTTGTTTTTTTAAAATGAACATTGCACACTGAGAACAGACGGTCTACTTTGTTTACTGCTCCTGCAGACAAGGTGTCTGTGGGCTGGAAATGTGATCCATAATTCTTCTTTTCTCTTAGCAACAGTGAAAATAGTAAAAATATGTTATGTTTAGTAAAAATATGCTATGTTTGTGTGGTACCTACTTTCTCAGAGAAACAATGTTATTATGTGTGCTATCTGTTTTGAACACATAGCACCAGGGAGATGTTTACCTAGTTATTTCTCATTTTGATTTACAAATACATTAATTGATGGACTTCCCTGGTGGTCTAGTGATTAAGACTCCATGCTTCCCGTGCAGGGGACACAGATTCGATCCTTGGTTGGAAAGATCCCACAAAGCAAAAATAAGTTAACTGAAGAGTTTCAGTTCAGTTCAGTCGCTCAGTTGTTTCCGACTCTTTGCGACCCCATGAATTGCAGCACACCAGGCCTCCCTGTCCATCACCAACTCACAGAGTTTACCCAAACTCATGTCCATCGAGTCGGTGATGCCATCCAGCCATCTCATCCTCTATCATCCCCTTCTCCTCCTGTCTCCAGTCCCTCCCAGCATCAGGGTCTTTTCCAGTGAGTCAACTCTTCGCATAAGGTGGCCAAAGTATTGGAGTTTCACCTTCAGCATCAGTCCTTCCAAAGAACACCCAGGACTGGTCTCCTTTAGGATGGACTGGTTGGATCTCCTTGCAGTCCAAGGGACTCTCAAGAGTCTTCTCCAACACCACAGTTCAAAAGCATCAATTCTTTGGCGCTCAGCTTTCTTCACAGTCCAACACTTACCATCCATACATGACCTCAGAAAAAACCATAGCCTTGACTAGATGGACCTTTGTTGACAAAGTAATATCTCTGCTTTTGAATATGCTATCTAGGTTGGTCATAACTTTCCTTCCAAGGAGTAAGCATCTTTTAATTTTATGGCTGCAATCACCACCTGCAGTGATTTTGGAGCCCCCAAAAATAAAGCCTGACACTGTTTCCCTCTTTCCCCATGCCATGAAGTGATAGGACCAGATGCCATGATCTTAGTTTTTTGAATGTTGAGCTTTAAGCCAACTTTTTCATTCTCCTCTTTCACTTTCAACAAGAGGCTTTTTAGTTCCTCTTCACTTTCTCCTGAAGTGTTTAGGATTTAGTAATTCACCCAAAGTTGTGTAGTGGGTGTGTGACAGAGTCTGGGATTGAAATTCAGATTTCTGGCTCCCAGTCCAAAAAACCATGACATCTCTCTTTGAAATCAAATCTAAGGGTGCTCTATTCTTTTTACCACACAGTTTTCTTATTCTTTAAGAAAACAGAATTATGGAAACTAGAATTTACATAGTTTGTGAATTAGGTTGTTTTAATATTATTATGAAATGTTTCATTATTTTGCAAGAAGGATCCCTGTGGTAAATATAAAACATGACTATGACAGTTTCAGAGTATGCCTACAGACTGCAGTGATGAGGAATAATAATTATTAGGGGATGTGAATAATAACTATTAATACTCTTAACAAACATGAAGCACTTGACTCAATAGCCAGAGGGATATTCAGTCTTAAGAAGCACAAATGAAACATGTACTGAAACAATGACAACTTGCAGTGTTTAGAGCACTTGTTTAATGCTGTCTTTATAACTATTATGCCATTTAATCCTCCCAACAGTCAAAGAGTATCTTTATCTTTGCTCTGCTCTTCCTGGTATACAGATGATGAATCAGGGATTTAGCAAGTTTGAGTAACATTCCCTTGGTCATACTGCTAGTAAGTGAAAGAACCAGGGCTTGAATTAAGATCTTTTAAACTCCAAGGTCAGTGTTTTTAACTCCAAGCCGTATGACCTTCCTACTGAATGGTGTACTTTTCAGCAGCAGCAGACCCTGTTGTTGCAAACAGAGCTTCTGTTGACTAATTCTGGCAGAGAATGGAGTGAAGTCACACAGCCAACTGACACTGAACAATTGTTTGCGTGATGCCAGTGCGGCTCGGAAGAGTCGTAAAGGATTTTCTCTCAGTTCTATTGGCTATAAGACCACAGTCTACATCTAACACTTTCTTTCACTCCAGGCAGCTGCAGACCACAGATGGCTTCCTATTCTTAGCTAGTCATCGTAAACCTATTAGAATGTTTTATGAACTCATAGAATATTTAAAAAATTATTTATTTGAATTTACTTATTTTTAATTGAAGGATAATCACAATATTGCTTTGGTTTCTGCCATACATCAACGTGAATCAGCCATTTGTATACATATGTCCCTTCCCTCTTAAGCCTCCCTCCCACCTCCCATCCTATCCCATCCCTCTAGGTTGTCACACAGCCCCTGTTTGAGTTCCCTGGATCTCACAGAATTTTTACCATTCCCCACCTTTTTCAATACAAATACTCTAATTTGTATTGACAGATCAGGTTTAAAGTCATTGAGAAGGAAATTAAGATTATCACCATAATTCACCCTTCCTAAGCAACCAATGAATTTTTGCTGTTGTCATGCTGTTGGGCATGCTGATGTCTTGACTATATTGTTCATTTTCCCAGCTTTTATCAGTTCAGTTCAGTTGCTCAATTGTGTCCAACTCTTTGCAACCCCATGGACTGTAGCACGCCAGGCTTCCCTGTCCATCACCAACTCCTGGAGTTTACTCAAACTCATGCCCTTTGAGTCGGTGATGCCATCCAACCATCTCATCCTCTGTTGTACCCTTCTCCCGTCTTCAATCTTTCCCAGCATCAGGGTCTTTTCCAGTGAGTCAGTTCTTTGCATCAGGTGGCCAAAGTATTGGAGCTTCAGCTTCAGCATCACTCCTTCCAATGAATATTCAGGACTGATTTCTTTTAGGATGAACTGGTTGGATCTCCTTGCAGTCCAAGAGACTCTCAAGAGTCTTCTCTAACACCATAGTTCAAAAGCATCAATTCTTCATCACTCAGCTTTCTTTATGGTCCAACTCTCACATCCATACATGACTACTGGAGAAACCATAGCTTTGACCAGACAGAACTTTGTTGGCAAAGTATTGACTGTGCTTTTTAATATGCTGTCTAGAATGGTCATAACTTTTCTTCCAAGGAGCAAGCATCTTTTAATTTCATCGCTGCAGTCACCATCTTAGTTATGCACATATATTTCAGGATGGAGGCCTCGAAGAACAATTCTGTTTGCGAGCTGGGATGCAGAAGAATTTGGTCTTTTTGGTTCCACTGAGTGGGCAGAGGTTAGTTGATAATTCAATGTAAGATACATTTTCATAATAATAAAACAGATAATATTTAATTCACAAGAATGTAAGAATAATGTCAATCCAGCAAGAAAATATTCAAACTTTTTTTCAAAAGTCTGAAACAACGTATTCATGTTCAAAAATCTTGTCACATGAGAACTAAATTGTACTTGAACCTTTAAAGCCACTTAATGTCAATTGTGGAAATAATTTTTGCTTTCTGAGAATGTGCTAGTAGCTAAATACATCCACTAGAAACTGTACATCATAATAAGATATCAGGTTTCAGTTTTTTCAGGTTAGCTGCTAAAGCTATTCATATTTAAATACTCCTTCAGCTTGTACTGTCTTCCTCATATCATAATGGCCTACTTTAAATCATGCTAAGAGTGAGATGGAAAAATCTCACCACAGAATATTTATGAGGCTTCTTGCAAAGTAATTTTACCTGCATGCATTATTGGCTGTGGGTAATAGCAGCATTGCTGGTAAAGTAAATATATGCAAAAATAACATTAATTACATTAACTTCTAGTCATGATATAAATATTTACTTATCTCCTATTATCTTGAAATTATGAGAAGCCATGTGTACTTATATTTTCTTTGAAGTTTACCAAGAAAATAATGGTGTTCCTGTAAATGAAGTTTTATGATGGTGTCAAGAAGAGCCAAAATATCTTGATTTTCCTCTTTCATATTATTTTTTTCACTTAGTTTCATGTTTTTTCACTTTATTTTTTATAGTCAGGACACAGAAAATTGCTTGTTTTTGAGGTTCAGAATCCACTTCTATCAAAAAAAATCTTGCTACTCTTTGGCAGTGTTTTAAAATGGAAAACAATGTTTTAAAGTTTTGACCAGTAGGTGGTACCGTAACACAGAAGAACTTAGCTTCTAGGATTATGTGTGATTAAGAAATCAACTTTTCCGCTCACCATATTAAGAATGTGGACAGTTTCATCTCAAATTTTAGTCTTAAAAATGTTTTGCTTGTTATTTCTTGCCAAATTCTTTCAAACACTGAAAATCTGGAAGGTCTTATGTGTCAAATTTGGTGTGAACTTGGGCCAACTTCATTCACACACCATACAGTAAATGTATATGTGCATTTTTTTTTAAGAAGGGAGTTATGACTATATGTTTATTTATTAATTTATTTAACTTTATGTATTTATTATAGGAAAATTCCAGACTCCTTCAGGAGCGTGGTGTGGCCTATATCAATGCTGATTCTTCTATAGAAGGTGAATATCATCAGTTTCATAGGAAAATACATATGATCTTGGTAGTAGCAGCAGTTTAGTTCATAAATCATGCACTGACAAGGAATAGAAATCCGGGGACAGGTGGTGAGGGAATCTTCTGCTGGTTTGTTGTGCTCACAGCAGCTGTGAGCTCTAGGACGCTAATTTGGACTCTATTAAAACAGCACCCTTTGATTTGCTTGTTTCATCTGGCAAATACCATATCTATGGTAGGAATTCAGTGATTGTTAAATGAATAAATCAGTTATGGAACTAGAGATTTCTGTAATTTTAGAGTGGGGTATCAAAAAGCTATGATTTAACTCCTGTCATTATCATATCATGCATACAAATTTTGAGGACAGATACTAGCTTCCAAGATTTCATCTTTCACCAAGATTTTTTTCTTCTAAATTTTTTTTCTTCAATTCAAATACTTACTAAGCACCTCTCTATGCAATGAACTTTCCAAGATTTCAAAAGAATTAGGGGTTGATAAAGAACAATCTAATACTTGAGAGTTTAAGATTTAGTATGTGCTGTGCTGTGCTTAGTCGCTGAGTCATGTCAGACTCTTTGTGACTCCATGGACTGCAGCCTGCCAGGCTCCTTTGTCCATGGGAATTCTCTAGGTAAGAATACTGGAGTGGTTTGTCATGCCCTCATGCAGGGGATCTTCCCAACCCAGGGACTGAACCTAAGTCTCCTGCATTGCAGGCGGATTCTTTACCATCTGAGTCACCAGGGAAGCCCAAGATTTAGTATAGATGGTAAAATAAATCAGTCTAGGATTCTGATATATGCAGGTACTCTCAGAAAGATATTATTGTACTGATCTTGGAATTCAGAGGACAGAATGATAGCAACTTCAGGAAAGGCCTGAGAAATGAGATAAGCATTGAAGACAGGACTTTTGAATGGGTTTGTTTTGATAAACAGAGATTCAAATGAAGAGACAACCTCAGGTCAACTTCCAAGAAACCCAAACAGTCCCTTGTCACTCACTGCACCATGGTGATGGTTTAGTTGCTAAGTTGTGTCTGACTCTTGTGACCCCATGGACTGTAGCCTGCCAGGCTCCTCTGTCCATGGGATTTTCCAGGCAAGAATACTGGAGTGGTTTGCTATTTCCTTCATCAGGGGATCTTCCCAACCCAGGGATCAAACCCAGGACTCCTACACTGCAGTCAGATTCTTTAGCAACTGAGCTACCAGGGAAGCTGGTATGAATCACACTACACCATAGCCCCACCCATCTTTCTGTTCCTTGACCACATGTAACGTGTCAGCCACTGTGACTGCTGTTCTCTGTCCTCAGATTGCTGTTCAACACACCGTCTGTTTAATTTTTAGAGTCTCCTTAGGAATGCCATTTTTTTCCAGGAAATGGTATCTTTGTAATACTCATCACTGCCATTATTAAGTAATTATTTGTTTTAGAAACTGCCTCCCTTTCTAGACTATATTCTTCTACCAGGAACAGGTGGGATCATACTTCATTCCTGGATTCTTAATGTCTTATTAAATAAATGTTATTTGCATGGGTGCAACAAATGAATGAAGGATGGACAATAGAATATTTTCTTCAGTTTATTAGTAAGTCTGCCATGTCAAAAACAGTTGGGACATTGCATATGATGGAGGCACATTGGCATTTACTTTTTCTTCTTTGTCCATGTATCTAAGCTGCGTTGCCTCCTAAGTTAATTAGTGCATTTCGGTTATCTTCCCCTCCTTCCTCTGACTTTCCTTAGTTAGTGGCTCAGGGGTTGGACTTATATCTGGCCCTTCTACTTCTTAATTATGTGACCTCAGGTTGTTGCTCTCTGTGTCTCAGTTTTCTCAGCTCTCAGTAGATTTATTAAGATCATATATCTCAAAGGTTCTTATAAGGGTATAAGTTAATAATTACAAAATTCCCAGAGTTGTCCCTTGCACAGGGTTAATGTTCAGAAATGTTAACTTGGATTATTATCATCCTCATTTAAACACATATGAAGATGAAATACGTTGTCACACAGAATGAGTTTTCCAAACATATTCTTCAAAAGTAGAATAACATTCTATTGCTGTTTTTTTAAGATTTTAATGAATTTTTTTAAATCTGTGGATTTTGCTGATCATGTCATTCTCTGACTTAATGCTGTTTTGTTGTTTCCCCATCCTTTTTAGGATCAAAAGCAAATAATACCCCCATTAATCTGTGATTGGAACACAGCTTATCTCACTTTGTTTTGTATTTAAAATTTTATTAACTGTTCCTTTCTCAAATAATACAGTAAATCACGCATTGGCTTCCTAACGTTAAGATGCAGAATTTACGAAGAAAAAATTTCTACTGAAACCATTCTGAAATAACTCTCCAAAGACACTACTATCCTTAGTTTAGGGTGTTGACATTCACATACAAAATTTAGCTCAAGTGCCAACAACGGCAAATGCTGATAAACATAAACGTTTACTTTAAATGTTTTAAAGTAAAGCTTTAAATATAAACATTTATTTGACACAGTAATCCTGTGAGGGAAGTACTTTTATTATCTCTGTTGTACAGAACATTTGCTTTGGCAGAGTAGAAGGTGAAGATTTGGAAAGGTGAGAAGTGATTAGAGATTGTTTCATGTGTTGCACCAAGGGTCAAGATAAGGATGAATCTTATCCAGGGATGAACTGGAAAGTTTTGATCAGATTTGAATTCTATTTATTTATTTTTGGCTGCTCCTCAAGGCTTGTGGGATCTTAGTTTCTGGTCAGAGATCAAACCCGCACCTCCTGCAGTGGAAATGCAGGGTCCTAACCATTGGACTGCCACAGAAGTCCTCGGATTTTAAAAGGGTCATTCTGGCTAAGGAGTTAGGAATGGTCTTTAAATGGAAAAATAAAATAAAGTAATGAAATAGAAAACAACTTTCTCCTTGTCTTTCAGGAAACTACACTCTGAGAGTTGATTGTACCCCACTTATGTACAGCTTGGTATATAACCTAACAAAGGAGGTAAAAATAATTACATGGAATTTTAAGTTCTACAAATGTTTTCCTGAGGTGGCATTATTATGTTTATTATGTTGAACAACTGTTGTTTTATAACTTTTTTTTTCCACATAGCAAAGATCCACTCCTAGAAATGTCTTATAAATGGTGGATGCTATCCTGTTTTGCCCCACATCAGTCTGAGGCAGTCTATGGGGAGCAGTGAGTATGCCATATCCATCTGAAATGAAAAAACAGAGCTCAAAAAGCATTAGCCATTGAAGTCACACAACGTGTTCAGTACCTGCACCATGACTGAGTCCTGTGGTTTAACTTCTTAGTTTTAAAACTGATTTTCACTCTTTAATATGATACCAATTAATTCAGGACTCAGGAAAAGTTGATATTTCTAACTTGTTGAGAAAGAGTAAGTAAATCACCGCATACAGAGTCCTGGGACAGAGACTGGAGTACATGGGTTGAATGTACTCAGTTCATGATTTCCTGCTGTGGCTTTCAGTCCACTGAGCTAAAGTTGCCTTATTCCTTCTGACGGCAGCACAAGATACTGAACCTGGTGGTGTCTGAATTTCTGCAGGACTGACAGGCAGCTCTTCATTTTACTTCTCCTGCCCCATAAAGCCTCTGGTCCTAGAGTTAGTCATAGTGAATGAGCTTTTGCATGACAGATTTTTGTTTTTACTGCTATTTACCTCCTTGGAACAGAAAAAGGATTAAAAAAAAAAAAAAAAAAACTTGCCTATTTAACAGAGGGCTAACAGAATTACCAACTGAAATGTATTTACTAAGAAAAATATTTGTTTACCTTAAGTAGGGATTTTAAATAGACCCTAAACATATGGTTAAGCTTTGGCTTAACAAGCATGGCATTTAATTTATTGGCATCTTCAGTAGGAGTGGAAAAGTTTAATTTGGCACTAATCTATTCATATGTTACTTAAGAGTTCCTTCAGGATCTGCAGTTTTTAATCAATTCCTGTGATGTGTTTACAAAATTAAATATTTGAAACATTGCATCTCAGAGAATTCCCACCATTTATGGAATTTAAAGTCAATGCTGAGGAAGCTGGGCAGTTATATTTACTTACCAGGTGGATTGGTGGTTCTCTGTGACAAATGCAAAAACACTACTTCTAGGTTAGGTTTGAAATTATGTGATACTTGGTAATTTTGGATTTTTAAAAATTATGTTTTGTTTATTTTGAGAAGATGATTTGCAGCATTTCAAATTTTAGTGATAAACTAAGCAATCTAGTAATATATTTCTACATTATTCAAAAATTCATATTTCCTAAAATAAATGGAATGTTTCTGCCATTTGTAGCAAAAAGTTTTGGGTAAATTTATAAGTTTGAGTGAAGTTATTTTGTTGCTTTACATACTGACATTTTACCTCATGCTTATGTAAATTTAATTGTATTCCCATTGACCATTGCACATCCCTGTGTTATAGCACCTAGCACATGAAATCCACACTTTTATTTACAGTTCCCACTAGTAGATGATATGTAATGTGTGTTACTATACTTTGTATTGCTAGCATCTACAAAAAGTCTTCCACAGCATAAGTAGTCTATAAATTTTTTTGAGTTGAATCTGTTAAAAAAAAAACATCATAGGACTTTTATTAAATAGAAAATGAAAACTTTTTATACCATATGCTAGTCAATTACCAATAATAGTGGAATATTAATCTCAATTTAGTGTGCTAGATGTTTTGGCATAACATTTAATGCTCTGAAACTCACATTTAGTAGTAGGGCATATTTTACTCCCTTAGTTTTCTTATCTGTAAAATCTAAAAATTCATTAAAAGCCCTGTGTTTAACATAAATACAATATACACTCAACTAAGTAAAATATTAGTGTATTTATTTTCTTATGTATTATTTAATGACTTTGACAACCTTGTTGGCACAAAGCAATATTAAAACAAAACAAAAATCTTCCCTTAACCATTTTGTTCCTTTTCATTTTCTTTTAAGAGGAGAAGGAATGGATCATTGAAAGTAGCCTCCTTTAATTCAGAAGAATAGATTGAAAAAAAATCTTATATTATGACCATTCATCTGAATTTAATGGCTTGGTAATAGTTTGGTATACCCTTTCTTTCCATACACTCCATGTATTTTTTTTTATAATAGGTATATTATATATAGCAACATTTTCCCATATCATCAGAAACTCAGTGCTGTAATTTTTAATGACTGCTAATGTATGAATTACTTCTCATATTTTCCTTAATATGATTTAACTACTCATTCCCTGGTTAATAGATACTCTCTTTTTTCCCCCGTTTAACTCATGTAGCTCCAAAGTCCTGATGAAGGTTTTGAAGGCAAGTCTCTTTTTGAGAGCTGGAATGAAAAAAGTCCTTCCCCTGAATTCAGTGACTTGCCAAGGTAAACAAACAGAACTCTGTATGGAATTTAGTAAGGAATTGTATCAAAAATAAAGGATAGCTTCTTTTAATAAATAATAAAAGTTTAAAATTCTCTAACATCTGATAAAGATTAAGCAGTGCTTAGGTTCACAAATAAAATTGTTACCTGAAAACTGGGTTTGCCTCTCAAGGGGTGTAGAGCCAAAAGACACAACCAAGTCAAAGAACTGGAGATGGAAGGATGAATTACTTGCAGCAAGTATGGAAAATATTGGGTGTGCTTAGTCAGTCCTGTATGACTCTTTGTGACCCACTGCGGTGGTGTAGCCCACCAGGCTTCTTTGTCCATGGGATTTCCCAGGCAAGAACATTAGAGTGTGATATTCCCAACCCAGGGATCAAATCTGTATCTCCTGTGTCTCCTGCATTGCAGGCAGATTCTTTACTTGCTGAGCCATCATGGTAGCCTTGAAAACACTGGGGATCTTTGCCAAAGGGGTATCTCCCTGAACAGTAAAATCATAGATGTTTTAAGCTAAGAGTACATGCATATTCATAAAGGGGCTTCAGCAGAGTATAATTCATAATAAAATTGGGACAAAATTTGAAAAAGTCCAAACTTTAGTTGACCGAGTTCAGAAAAGGTTAACATCATCATTCCCAGCTGATCTGGTGGTTGAGCACACGTAGGGGTTTATGTTCTGCAGAATGGCTCAAAAATGTTTTTTAGACTAATATTTACCATTGTAACTGAACTGAAAGTCTTTACAACAGGCTTATTATCTTTGCTGTTGTTACTTCTCTTGCCCAGGTCATTTGTTCCTAAATTTTCTTGTTGCCTTAAAATCATTTATTACTGAGACCTATTCAGGGATAAGCATTGTGGCCAGGGCTTTATCACAAAATGGCTTAGATCAGAAGTGAGCTGTCTTATGTCAAGAAAGCCAAACCTAGTTCTCTTGTTCTAGGGACCCCCTACCCTGTCTGCTTACAAAGTATTGATATGTGTTTTGAAATTAAATCTTAGGCCATCAAAATGTGGTTTTCTTTTGAATAGATTATGCACATGGTGCCTCAGTCTGTCCTCTTGCTGTTTAATAAATTTCCTTTTTTCTGAACATCATGCAATATTTTGGTTACTCTGATAAGAATATAAGCATCATAATCAGGTTTAGCCATATCTTCACAAGCAAGGGATGAGGAATAAATATCTCAGTAGTTTGAGATTAAGATAACGGTATGAATAATTTAAATTTTTAAGGATAGAATTTATAAAAAGAATACTTTTGAATCAGTTCTAATGAGGTGGATGAAACTGGAGCCTATTATACAGAGTGAAGCCAGAAAGAAAAACACCAATACAGTATACTAACGCATATATACGGAATTTAGAAAGATGGTAACAATAATCCTGTATACGAGGCAGCAAAAGAGACACTGAGTCTTTTGGACTCTGGGAGAGGGAGAGGGTGGGATGATTTGGGAGAATGGCATTGAAACATGTATAGTATCATATATGAAACGAGTCGCCAGTCCAGGTTCGATACACGATACTGGATGCTTGGGGCTGGTGCACTGGGACGACCCAGAGGGTTGGTACGGGGAGGGAGGAGGAAGGAGGGGTCAGGATGGGGAACGCGTGTATACCTGTGGTGGATTCATGTTGATATATGGTAAAACCAATACAATATTGTAAAGTTAAAAAAGAAAAAAAAAAAAAGAAAAAAAAATAAATTTTAAGGATAGGATTTAAATCTGAGTTATCTGAAAATTTCCTGATTCTTTTAACTGTGTCATGTACAACAAATAAAGATAATAAAATAAATCAGTGAAGGAAAATACTTTCCAACTTCAAGAATTTTTAATAGGCAATACAATTTTTCTTGATTCTCTTAAAGAGCTCCTAAAATCCCTGGAATTTTCTAAGAGGTGAGAGGGACAAACGTATCTTTTGTTTTGTTAATGAGGTAACATAGACCCACACTTAAAGTGGGGACTGGTTGCCAGGAGAACCAGTCGAGCGATTTGAGGGTTATAGCTCTCAATCTGGCCCTCAACATCCCTGGAAGGGAGGCAGCCTGAGGTTGACTCAGTCATTGGTGTCCAATAACTTAATTGATCATGACCATGTACTGAGGTTTTCATAAAATCTCAAAACTATAGTTTGGGGGAGTTTCCTGGCTGGTGAACATGTGGAGATGCTGTAAGAGTGGTGAGCCTGGACAGGGTTGGGAGTTCTGACCCATTTCCCGTACCTCATCCTATGCATCTCTTGCATCTGGCTGTTCTGAGTTACAATCTTCCACAATAAATTGGTGATCTAGTAAGTAAATGCTTCTCTTGGTTCTATGAGTTGCTCTAGCCAATCCAAGAAGGTGTTTGTGGGACCCTCCTCTCTGTAGTGGTTGGTCAGAAGCACAGGATTCTGAGTTGGGGGGTGGGACAGTCTCTGGTAGCAAGCCTTTCATGTCTGGGACCTGACTCCAGGTGGGCAGTGTCAGAACTGAGTTGAATTGTAGAACACCCATGTGGTGTCCTGGAGAATTGTGTGCTGTCGGTGTGGGAAACCCTCCCCTCCCCACATAAACAGGTTGGAATTGGGTCCAGAAACTCAAAAAAACAATGATAACCCCTCCCCAAAATAGTCTTCTGGGAAGTAAAAAATGACATTCCTTTTTTTTTGTTGTTGTTGTTGCTTCTCTAAAGGCAATATATCTAAAAATTGTATTTATAGTATTGAGTGGAGATTTAGTTTAATTCATTTTGATCTGTAGTCAATGAAGAAGTTACTCAAATAATCCTGTATTTTATCTCTAAAAGGATTAGCAAATTAGGATCTGGAAATGATTTTGAAGTGTTCTTCCAAAGACTTGGAATTGCTTCAGGCAGAGCAAGGTATACTAAAGATTGGGTAAGTCTATTAATAAGTCCTTCAGGATTAATTATGAATATATTTTAGCTAAATAAATAATTCTGGATCAAAAAAAAGTGACTTAACCACCATGCTCGCTACATCCCTGATTTTGTTCAGCAACTTAGAATTCTTCCCATTTTTAATTGGTTTCTTCTGATGTCTGTCTGTTCAGACCGGTAAAGCGTCTGCCTGCAATGTGGGAGACCTGGGTTCGATCTCTGGGCCGGGAAGATCCCCTGGAGAAGGAAATGGCATCCCACTCCAGTACTCTTGCCTAGAAAATTCCATGGATGGAGGAGCCTGGTGGGCTACAGTCCATGGGGTCACAAAGAGTCAGACAGGACTGAGCGACTTCACTCACTCACTTCACTCAATCATATACTTCTGCTGTTTCTTTCTTTTTCAGTTTTAGGTATTATCCGTTTACTTCTTTCTAGGGAAGCTAGGCATTCAGTTCTCTTATATCACATCCTCTCCCAACCCCCAAATACTTACCTTCATGGCATTGTTTTCATCCTCATATTTGTGCTATGCTTGTTTATTAGAGGCACTTTTTTTTTCCCTCCATGTACCTACAAACTTCTAGTATATTCAAACTCATCAGGTGATCTGGCAGAGTTCATTTTCCCTGTTGGGGCTCTTCTGCTCCTCTGGGTTCTCTGGTTATTCTTTCTGCCTGTGGCACAGTTCTTGCCTAAATTTTAAAAGAAAGCTGAGAACATTTTCATTTTACTCATACTTTGGATTTTCTGTTTCCCAGATGTTATGTCTTCCTTTTTCTTACTTACTCACCTCTCTTTTTTTTTTTTTTTTTTGGATCACATCTTTCAGGCACTTCTTGAAAAGAGTGAACAAAAGCTAAATACCTTGCATGCTAGTTACACTACACAGAATTCTTCAATAATTTGGGAAAAAAAATTTTGTTGCAAATTCTATACCCTTAGAATTTTGATCTTATTGCTTTATTGTCTCCCAGCCTGTTGAGAGATGTTATTTGTTCCCTGATCTGTTGTTTCTTGCTTTTTATTTTTAAAGGAAAATTTTAGTATCTACTCTTTATGACTGTGTTGCCCTTGGTGAACAAATGCGCATTATGTCATATTTTAATATGGTGAACTGGGCACAAGTTATACCCTTTGTTGTGGAAACCTATGGATTGTAGTTGGAGGAAATGTTTTCTCTTTGATTATTCCCTCTTTTCTCTTTCTCAACTCTTATGAATTTGTTTAGCCTCTGGGGGATTCTTTTCCAATGCCTTTATCTGTTCTTCTGCATTCCTATCTGTGTCTTTTTTTTACATTCTGCAATGTTTTCTTCAACTATGCCATTCATTTATTTATTTTTTTAATTAAGTTTCCCTCCATTCCCTGTAGTACCTCCTTACTCAGAGATGATTTTATTCTAGTTTGCAGGCTGGATCTATAACTTTCAAGTTAAAAGCTGTCTTCAAATGCCTGGCCGTCTTTGGCTATCTCTCTTGTATGGGAGTGAGACTAGAGAAAGCTCATATGTGGGGTGGTGCATGTTGAAGGGGAAGCTTCACAAGAGAGGGACTGGGAGTGCCTTTTCTAGTTGCTTCGGTGGGAGACAGCTAACACTGAGATCTGTAGTCTTTTGTCTTGGGTTGGTTATTCTGCCCAGACAGAAAATCTCTCACCACTGGGGTTGGTATTGAGGGCAGACGTAAATAAATATCAGCTACATTTTCTTATGAGAAAACTGCAGCAAGAAAGGTTAGTAATTCTGGGGTTAATAAACTGCCAGAGTTATTTGGGGTAATAAGTTCTGAAGCCTGGATTCAGACTCTGGCAGGCTAATTCCAGAGTCCCACTCTCAATACACCTCTATATAAAGTGTTCTATTATATCAGTTAAAAAAAAGGCAAGCATCTTTAAAAAGTGGGCAAAAGGCATAAATCAGCAACTCAGAATTTGAAAAGTTGTTCCCTCTTGCCTTTTGTGTATGTTCTTGTATTCTTATAACCGTCTTAGCATTACTTCTCTCTTTAGTGAGATTTCAGATCTACTACTGAACCCTCACTGTTTAGACTCACTCATCAGCACACTGCTTGTCAGAAAATTACTCTTTCAAGGAATTTCAGTCAGTAAACAATTTGCACCATTGCCCTATATAATATATCATGCTTATTTTCTTGCCTCTAACAATTCTCTGTCTTCTTAAATTATTTTCACACAAATGCAGCATTATCTTGTCTTTATTTGAGGAAGATTTTTACATCTCCTGTTTTCTAAAAGGCAAGAATGTTAGGTTTCTTCCAAGATCATTTTTACAGTATTGTTTATGTTATATACACATACTTTTTTACTAGTGAAAACCTGGGGCAGGTTTTAATAATATAATAATAAACATTTAGTAAGTGGCTTATTGAAGTACTTAGATACTTCCTTTATTCATTACTGACAAAAACAGTCTTACTAACAGTAACTGTGATACTATGCATTTATATAAGTTATCTTACAAGGGATACATTTTGGATTTTTTTTTTTTGTAGGAAACAAGCACATTCAGCAGCTATCCACTGTATCATAGTATCTATGAAACGTATGAATTAGTGGAAAAATTTTACGATCCAGCATTTAAGTATCACCTCACTGTGGCCCAGGTTCGAGGTGGAATCATCTTCGAAATAGCCAATTCCATAGTGCTGCCCTTCGACTGTCGAGATTATGCTGTTGTTTTAAGAAAGTATGCTGATAACATCTACAATATTTCAATGAAGCATCCACAAGAAATGAAAACATACAGTGTGTCATTTGGTATGCTACCTTTGCTCTTTCAAAACTCTCAATCTGTAATCTAAAATGTAATGACTTACCTTAGGTCCATTTATTATTTATTGCTATTCCACATGATCAAATATTTTATGCATATAAATGTTTTCTCTGTCTCACTGATGCCTATCTTGCAATATACAAAATATACTTACCTTGTTAAATACAAAAAGGAACAGCTTCCTGTATGGTTCCCCTTGTTTAAACTATAGAGCAATGCCATTTCATTAGCTTCTAATTTCTCTTTTAGATTCACTCTTTTCTGCAGTGAAGAATTTTACAGAGATTGCTTCTAATTTCAGTGAGAGACTGCAAGACTTGGATAAAAACAAGTATGTTCTGCATATATACAGAGAGACAGATATATATGCTATGCATTCACTGTATATAATGAAAAAGAAATACTAGTTGATGTCTTACTGTTGAACTATCTTTGGAAAGTGTTTTTCTGCTTTCTTTCTGTTCTAACACACCCTACACTGGGCTGCCATATCTCTTAAAGATACATTTTTGACATTCAGGTTACATATGTGCTGTTGAGAATGCTGGTACCTCCATTACTATGAACTGAGTAGTAGTAACAAAATTTCCACCTTAACGTTGAAGAGTCCTTCACCATATGTCCCCATAATTTTCTTGTTTTTTTTTTTTTCTTGTTGTTTAAATATCTGTACATCAGATTTCAACCAAACTCTTCTTTTCCCAAAACACACCTTCTTCTTCCCTCTTCTTAATGTCATTACTCCCACAAACACTTCATAATCTCCACTGCCACCTGGAAAAATTCTCTATATCCAGAATAGCAAATAAGATAAAGCCATTATTTTTTTCCAAAAAGTAGAATTTTGAGAGTGAATACCAGTTAAATACATAATGATGATACAAATATCAAATCCTTGGGGACTGATGCAAGAATACATGGAAAGAGAGAGTACAGACAGATGAAAGGTTAGACCAGTGATATATAAGGAAATATTTGTAATAAAGGATACATTAAAATCAAAGGAGAAAAGTATTAAATAATAATATTGTATAAGCTCTTTCAGGAATTGGTAAAAAAAAGTGAATCCAAAATCTCACTTCACATTCTACACAAAGATAAACAACAGGTATAGAACAATTTTTTAATAAAAATTGAAATATCTTAGAAATGAGATTCAAAGTGTAGAAATGACAGTGTAGTCAGATTTGAGAATATTAAAATGTTTAATAATATGAAAACTAATAATCCAAATCAAAGACAAAAGACTGGAAAGTTTGGATGGTGGGTAATAAAGACCCAGAAAATATGAATGGGGGTAATACAAATATTATAAAAATTTGTTTTTGAAAACTGATAAGAGAATCGAAAAGACAAAGTGGGAAATATTGATACTGACAAGCGAATTAAAAAATAACATATCATCTATACAGAAATAGAAAAAAAATTCAAATTTACTAGTAATTCCAAAACCACAAACGAAAATGTATTATTTTCATATCAAGTGAGTAGCAATTTAAAATTTGTTTGTGCAAATTGCTACAGGCAGTACACTGAAGCTGATACTCTTGGGCTTTATTTTTTCTGATAGCATTGAAATTGCTATTGCTTTAAGCTATTAAAAAACGTAAATACATATTGTTACAATTTCTAGAGCAATGACAGTGTTCTTACACTGTGCCATAGTATTTCTATTTCTTGAAATTTTTTCCTTCAGGAAAGGGTCTCAAGTTTGAGGGAATGAAATGGCTTCTCATAGAAAAATTCAAATTATAATATCAAATAACTCAAAGCAGCCTTAATACCTATAAGAACAGAAGTTACTAAACAATCATATGTCCACCAATTTAAACATTTTGTAAACATTAAAATTGATAATTATGAAAGAAGTTTATTAAGATATAATAATATGTTAAGCAAACAAAAAGGTCATAAAATTGTTCATATACACTATTTTTTTGAATACACAGAAAATATTACAAGAAAGCAATTAGTATAATAATCATGTTATCCTTGGGGGAATGTGAAGATTTTTTTCCCTTATACTTTATAATTCTTTTCAAATTTTTATCTAAGTAAAAATAACCAATGATAAATAAATTTTAGAGTAATGTCAAACACTGTATAGTCGGGAAGATCCCCTGGAGTAAGAAGTGGCAACCCACTCCAGTCTATAAAGCTGATTTTCTATCATTAAATAAATGATGTTTCTTCCTTGTGGGGGAACTGCCTGATTTTCTGTCATTAAATAAATGATGTTTCTTCTTGTGGGGGAACTGCCTGATGGCATAGCATGGTAATCTAGCACATTGGGCTTTCACTTCCTTGAGTATTTCTGGATTTGTCTTACCATCTCTAAATGATAGTTAAGGTACAATTTGTATCTCTATATTATGTATGCATACCCTGAAACACCTGGAGCCGTGGTTTGTACATAACGAAAGTAAATGCTGGCTAAAATAAATTAAGGTGGATGCAGAATTTCTCAACCAAACTTTTAAATCTGTGGAAGAGACACTTCTTGAATCCTGCTTTTCTTCAATCAATGTCTTAACCCATTGAAGAAAACAGTGTTGACTTCTCGGTACCTTTATGGTCACATAGTTTTCAGCCTCAAGACCTAGCCTCCTCCAGTCTCTGTAGGAAGGCCAGCATACTTCTGGTGGAAATAGATCCTGTTTACTTAAGTCTGGTGCTCTGAGCATTTACCTCCCAGGGATGTTTTAGTTTGAACCCTGCAAGGTGGCGCTAGTGGTAAAGAATCTGCCTGCCAACACAGGAGACAGGAAACACAGGAGACTCAGGTTCGAACCCTGGGTCAGGAAGATCCCATAGAGTAGGAAGTGGCAACCCACTCCTGTATTCTTGCCTGGAAAATCCCGTAGACGGAAGAGCTTGGCAGGCTACAGTCCATGGGGTCGCACAGAATAAGACACAACTCAAGTGACTTACTGCGCTGAACAAGGAACATCCGAATGGGGTGTGTGTGTGTATCCACATGAGTTTCTGTGTTCTTAGCAAATGCTTTATGAATTTGGTTCAGAAACTTGTGATACCGTATTGAAGTTATGGTTCATTCAATTTTCCTCTTTATTAGTTAATGTGGACTGTTCCCACGGTTTACCTTTATACTATCACTTAACCTGAGTTCTTGATGCTAAATAAATGAATGTTGAAAATAGCTCATATCCAAATTCTGTGGCCTTTAATTATTCGATTTGCCTTTTGTTGACATACTTCAGTTGAAGGAATAGTACTGACCTTCTACTGCTGCTCTGCTGGGTCGCTTAAGTCAGGTCCAACTCTGTGTGACTCCATGGATTGTAGCCCACCAGGCTCCCCTGTCCATAGGGATTCTCCAGGCAAGAATATTGGAGTGGGTTGCCACGCCCTCCTCCAGGGACTCTTCCTGACCCAGGGATAGAACCCGTGTCTCTTACATCTCCAGCACTAGTAGGTGGGGTCTTTACCACTAGTACCACCTGGTACTACCTTTACCACCATCCCAGTGAGCTCCTATTTCACTCTAAAACTTTCTAGATGTGAACTTGGGCAAGTTATTTCTCTACTGAATCTGAATATCTCCTCTATGGAATGGGGCTGCTATTCATGCATAACTTGAAGGATTGCTCAAATGATTAAAAGGAATATATTTTATAAACATTCAGAATAATAATGGTCACATAGTTTTCTTATTAAAACTAAGACATAACAAAGCTAGAGATAATTCATTTTTATATAAAGTAATTTGATTCCTTATGGTAATGATTATTTTTCATTAGTTAATTAAATTATGAAAATACGTTGAATTTAACAACATGTTGCTGCCCTACTCCAGGATTGCTAGTAAATTTTCAGGTATATTGAGGCATTTTTATTACAGTAACACTCTCCTGCACACTTTGGTATGTGAACTCTGTAAGCAGGAAGAGTCTGATACCTAACAGGCATTCACATATCGTTGAAAGGATGAAATAAGCAACATCCCTGTGTTCATGTAGGTTTGTCTTTAAAAACAATAAAATATTATTAGCCATCATTTGGTAAATATAATTTTCTAGGCACCCTACTAAATATTAATATACTAATCCATCTCAATATTTAAATGACTTCTATGAACAGATTATTAGGATACTTAAAATGAAAAACTCTTGCCTATTATTTGAATACCTAGGTTTATAGTTAGTTATTTCATTGTAAATCAAAATTACTGTAGTTTTTTCCATTGGCACATTGAACATTTTCAGTGGTTTTTTGGGTTTGCGTTTTAAATTGGGGGTATAGTTGCTTTACAGTTTTGTGTTGTGTTAGTTTCTGTTGTACAAAGAAATGGATCAGCTATATATATACATATATCCCCTCCCTCTTGGACTTCCCTCTCAACCTGGCTCCCGTCCCACCCATCTGGATCAGCAGAGAGAGCTGAACTGAACTTTCTGTGCTTTGTAGCTGTTCCCAGTAGCTGTCTGTTTTATCCATGGCAGTGTATATATGTCAGTCCTAATCTCCCAGTTCATCCATGCCTTCCTGCCCATGCCCGTGTCCACACTTCATTCCCTACACTCTCTATTACTGCCCTGCAGATATGTTCATCTGTACCATTTCTGTAGTTTCCTCAGATATGCATCAAATATATGATATTTGTTTCTTTATTTCTGACCTAATTATAAGCCTCAGCAGAATATTACTTTATGGGATTTAAAGAAATATAACTATGCATGCTACTGTTCTTAATTTGCATGTTATAGGAATTTAAAATTAGCTGTGTTTAGATTTGTTTTGAATGTTTAGTTTGCTGGGTAGTGCACCTATTTTTGTGAAGCTGCAACTTATGCCTTTCCTTTTCTAGCCCCATATTATTAAGAATTATGAATGATCAACTGATGTTTTTGGAACGAGCATTTACTGATCCTTTAGGATTACCAGACAGGCCTTTCTATAGGTAAGGATAAAAATATGGCTCTTCATTTAAAAAAATTTTTTTCTTATTATTTGCATTGTGGCAATAATGTATTTGATTTCTTGCAAACAAAAAATTCCAAAACATATGTAGTAAATGGTAAATATTATTTATTTATATAAAATGATTACTACAGGTTTTTATTATCTTTTTTGTTTGTTTCTGTATATAAAAAGTGTATGCTCATTGTAGGAAATTTAGAAGAGTGAGGAAGTCAGAAGTAGAAAATAAAAATCTCTGCTTTGGTATACATAAACTTTAGCCCCTTTTTATTTTATTTTAAATGTGTATTTATGCATATACATAGGAGAAGGCAATGGCACCCCACTCCAGTACTCTTGCCTGGAAAATCCCATGGACGGAGGAGCCTGGTGGGCTGCAGTCCATGGGGTCACTAAGAGTCGGACACGACTGAGCGACTTCACTTTCCCTTTCCACTTTCATGCATTGGAGAAGGAAATGGCAACCCACTCCAGTGTTCTTGCCTGGAGAATCCCAGGGATGGCGGAGCCTGGTGGGCTGCCATCTATGGGTTCGCACAGAGTCGGACATGACTGAAGCGACTTAGCAGCAGCAGCAGCAGCATGTACATAAGGCATAATAAATATATACTTATTTACAATGTTGATACTCAGTTTTTCCCCTAATTTTTGATAATTATTAATTATTTCTGATAACCATCAACTGTCCCCAGGTTGATCTTACTAAGAATTCAGAAAGAATTAGATCATTGACCAGCCAGAAACGATCCCATCTTTGTGTGCAGGGATTATTTGTGAAGAATTGGAATTGAGACCAAGGGTGTCATCCAAACGGAGTGAATGGTCTCCCCCTGGCGGCAGCACTGTGCCCCCTTCCTTCTTTGCCTTTTAATTGTGGAACTTGTCCTTCTCTTCCGGGGTTATTATACACGCTTCCCTCATAGCTCAGTTGGTAAAGAATCCACCTGCAATGCAGGAGACCCCGGTTCAATCCCTGGGTTGGGAAGATCTGCTGGAGAAGGGCTAGGCTACTCACTCCAGTATTCTTGGGCTTCTCTTGTGGCTCAGCTGGAAGAAGATCCCCTGGAGACGGGAAAGGCTACCCACTCCAGTATTCTGGCCTGGAGAATTCCATGGGCTGCATAGTCCATGGAGGGGGATTGCAAAGAGTTGGACACAACTGAATGACCTTTGCTTTCACTTTCACTAGCTCCTTCAGTAAAACAGCACCTTCTTCCGAGGGCATGTTGAATGTTACAAAACTGTTTTTAATCATTCTGGCTTGATGCTGGGTATTGCAGCATGACTTCTTCTTTAAGTAGGAGAAAAGCATAGTGACAGGTTGCCGTTACTGTTGTTAGTCACTAAGTCGTGTCCAACTCTTTGCAGCCCCATAGTCTCCTCTGTCCACAGATTTTCCAGGCAAGAATATGGAGTGGGTTGCCATGCCCTCCTCCAAGGGATCTTCCCAACCCAGGGATTGAACCCATGTATCCTGAAATGGCAGGCGGATGCTTGACCTCTGAGCCACCAGGGAAGCCCATACAGTAATTGATTGTCTGGGTCACAAATGAGACCCTATTGTGCTGCATTTCAGAAGATAGAATGGTATTTTGAAGTCATCACTTCTTTACAGTATACACTAAGACTCATCACTTCATCTCCCAGACCTCAATTTCCTCCTCTTTAAGATGCTAATATCAATTTTGTAGAATTTATTTTCAAGAATTAGAAAACTTATGGTGGTTTACTCACTAAGTCATGTCTGACTCTTGCGACCCCATGGACTGTAGCCTGCCAGGCTCCTCTGTCAGTGGCATTTCCCAGGCAAGAATACTGGAGTGGATTGCCATTTCCTTCTCCAGGGGATCTTCTGGACTCAGGGATCAAACCCGGGGCTGCTATGTTGCAGGCAGTCTCCTGCATTGCAGGCAGATTCTTTAGCACTGAGCCACCAGGGAAACCCTTTAGAAAAATTATAGGTTAATAATTTAATGCCAAGTGTGATACATAGTAGGTTACAAGCTGCTGTTGCTATCATTGTCATCATTTTTGTTGCTCTGAGCCACTTTAAGTCATTGTCTAAAGTCAAAATATAGTTAATTACCACATACTTCATAGTCTTTGGAGATTGAACTTGGAAGTCTAATTGACAAGTGGCAATTAGAATTATACAATCCATGAATTGTACAGTGCCCTTGTTTTTTTCCCTTATATATGTAATTTGAGCAACTGATAGCACTGTTTCTATCAACAGGCATATCATCTATGCTCCAAGCAGCCACAACAAGTACATGGGGGAGTCATTCCCAGGGATCTACGATGCTCTCTTTGATATTGAAAACAGAGAGGACCCATCCAAGGCCTGGGAAGAAGTGAAAAGACAGATTTCTATTGCAGCCTTCACCGTGCAGGCTGCAGCAGGGACTCTGAGAGAAGTCGCCTAAGAAATTTCTTTGTAAAATGCATACTGAATTAGAAAGATGAATCAGAAAGAATCATGTTGGATGTATTGATAAACTGAAAAGTAAAGTTGTGTACATATGTATACATAGGTATAGACAGATACATGTATCTACTTGGTGTTTCTTTTCTTCTTCTTATAGATCAATAAGAAAGATGGATATTTTTCTTCTAAAATTATAGAAAGTTATTCTGAGATTGAACTAAATGATGAAAATAAGTGCCTAAAATTTTAATACACTTAGGTGGCCTTATCAGAGAATCATGTCTCCTTCAACACTTCCAGATCTAGTCCTGTCACTGCACATGTAGAAAGCATCAGTTTGTTACAGAACGCAGGGGAAAATCCACAGGGCTTCTTCAAGCCCGGCCCTCTGTCTGCCTGGCCTCCCAGGGCTGAGAGGATTGCTGTATTCGATCAGTAGTTGGGCAACTCTGGTCTAGTCACCCTGAAGGTAAATGTTTTGTTTTATTATTGTTATTTAGTTTCTAAGCTATGTCTGACTCTTAGCAACCCCATGGATTTTAGCCCACCAAGTTCCTCTGTCCATGAGATTTCCCAGGCAGGAATACTGCACTGGATTTCCATTTTCTTCTCCAGCAGATCTTCCAACCTAGGGCTCAAACCTGTGTCTTCTGTGTCTCTTGCATTGGCAGGAGGATTCTTCACTGCTGAGACACTAGGGAAGCCCTGAAGGTAAATATGTGTGCTTAGTCACTCAGTCATGTCCAACTCTTTGCAACAGGAGCCTGCCAGGCTCCTCTGTCCATGGGGATTCTCCAGGGGAGAATATTGGAGTGGGTTGCCATGCCCTCTTCGAGGGGATCTTCCCAACCCAGGGATTGAACCCAGGTCTCCTGCATTGTTGGTAGATTCTTTACTGTCTGAGCCACCAGGGAAATCCGAAGGTAAATATATAGTCCCTCTATAAAATAAGGGATAATTGTTTTTTAAAAAAGTTAGCAAATATGTTGTTTATACCAAAGGATATATGTAACATATATGTACAGTACAAAGTAAGCATTTGTAAACCTCCTCCAATAACCAGGTTCTATCAACAGGCATATCATCTATGCTCCAAGCAGCCACAACAAGTACATGGGGGAGTCATTCCCAGGGATCTACGATGCTCTCTTTGATATTGAACAACATCTTTGGATCGCCCATGTACTGCTGACCATATGCCTTCCCCTTCTTTCAGAGATACTCACTTGAATTTTATGCTTTTACCATACATTGCTTTATTCCATACATGTGTTTGACTTTGTGTATTTTTAGAATTTTTGAAAATAAAATTGTACCCCATATATTTCACTATAACTTGTTTTTTTTACTCACTCTTGACATTTCATCCATCCATGTATTATTGTGGCTGTAGGTCATCAGACTTCACTGACATAGAGCGCTCCCTTGCATGGATATATCACTTATCCATTAAATGCATTCAGTCAAGGCAGAGAAACCACACAGAAATGTAAAGAAGTAACGTTAACATAAAGAATGATTAATTATAATAGCACTGGAGCTGCAAAGTATTGTCTAGTATAAGGTAAATAGAGGCTGAAAGAATGTAAGAACTACAGATACACAAAACAATCACTGTTCTTGGGTTGAGGATTGCAGGAAGAGGTAGCTGTTGCCTTAAATAAATTAGGTCATTGTATAAATCAGAAAGATTTCAGCTTGTGTTTATACCTATGATAACCTAATCTTCTTTAAAAGTATAGTATAATACCATAAGAATAGTGTAGTCTGAAACTTCTACAAAAGGGCTAAAGAATACAATTGACATTATCCAGGAGATAAAGATCCTCACTGGTGGACATTAGGATACTAAGTACAGTCGCCAGTGAGTTCTCTCTTATAAAGCAAACAGCCTAGCTGACTTTACTTTTTGTCTAAAACTATCACATGAAAATGTTTATAATGCTCATTTATTGATGTGGAGCTGGAGATAGTGGGGTCCAGTCCATTCTGTCTTCCTGAGACTTTAAATTGTTCTGTCAACTGAGGGTTTGAAAATAAGGTATCTCCCATGTAACAAATGGTTTGTCTAACTCCATCACTTTGGTGACAAAGGTCCCTGTAGTCAAAACTATGGTTTTTCCAGTAGTCATGTACAGATGTGACCACAAGGAAGGACCATAAAGAGGGTTCAGGATGGGGAACACATGTATACCTGTGGCGGATTCATTTTGATATTTGGCAAAACTAATACAATTATGTAAAGTTTAAAAATAAAATAAATTTAAAAAAATAAACAAAAGGAAAAAAAAAAAAAAAGAAGGCTGGACCATAAAGAAGGCTGAATGCCAAAGAATTGATGCTTTCCAATTGAGTTGCTGGAAAAGACTCTAG